>NW_027109491.1:395771-420095 GCF_000696795.3 Halyomorpha halys
TCCCATGATCGGTAATAGAGAGATGGGACGGTAAGAGGATGGGTGTTCTGGCGAATAATAGTTAATATCACTTTCTGATGCCACATTTTATTCTTTAAGAAATAACGAGGTTAGACGTTAAGAGGTACTAGTGATTGTTTCGTTAATAAGAGTGTTCTTTGCCATCTCACTGCGCCTAATCCTAATTGACACTTCAGTATTAACTAAATCGGGAAATTCTCAATAATTTACAAATAATTATTGGTAATGAAGGATAAATTTTCAAGAAAAAAAATAGATACAAAAAAAAAACTTATAAGCCAAATTGTCCCTTGTACTTGTTTACATCTAGCCTACAATACATTCTAGGACTGTATTATATTCCTAAAACAGAATCATGTTCAGGTACTATTTTAATTTACTAAAAAAATAATCTTTAGATGATATTAAGTTTACTGTGTCAGTATTCGGCATTCTAGAAAACAAGCAAGGAAGTATAATTTATCTAAGTATTGCGAAAAAAATAAAATTAAAAAAAAATTCTAGCAATAATTTCGTCACGACTAGACCACTTCATATATTTTTAAAGATTCGAACAACCTCGGAAGAGGTTTTTAAACTAAGCGATTTTCTCAAACTTCCTACATGCTTTACCAATAAAAACCTAAATTTTACAGATCACATTTTTTACTGAAAGTGCATTGACTGCTCTATGTCTGTAGAAACAAGAAATATCCCTTCAGTAACGAGTCCTAGGACATCGAACTTGGACAAACTGAAGACAAGACAAACAAACTGCTTTAACTCAAACCTACGAGGATTTCTAAAATAGATATTTTTTGTTTTCGAGGATAGTTTTAGCCGAAAAAACTAGCCGGCTAATTCTGGAGAATCAAAATCTGGCATAATTTTTTTATTAAGATATAGATAGTTGTATAAAAGTCTGTAAGGTTAACAATTTTAACATCCTTTAAAAGATTTTATTGACCAAAATGTATTAATAAATTTTTAATTTATATGCATAAAAGATGGAGTAGCCTAAGTGTTATTCAACCTCATCGATACATGACTAAAATAATGTAGATTTGAGATCGCATTGTACTTATAAACAATTTTTTTTTTCTTCCAGTTTGTATTATCCTGTAGTCCTATTTAGTCGATAAACTATTTTATAAACGCAATTTTTAGTTTCCTTAAAATTTTTCTTCCGAAATCGATGGCTAGTGGCTTGTATCAGAATTCGTAATAAAAACGTAATACTTCGCAAGAGCTCAGAAGTCGTGAGAATAATTGAACAGTATGTCATAGGTGTTAATAGATGCAGTTATTTTCCTTAACAGTTGTCCTTGGGAATTCTAACGTTGTTATTTCATTTTACAACAAATTGACTAATTTTTCAGCTTACACTCCATTGGCCTTTTTGGTACATCGATATGAGCGTTTCAGTTGATGCAATGACCTACTTCTAATTATTTTACTCGTCGGAAAGTTCTTACCTTATTCTTGACAAGAAACTTTTGTAACCTGTTATGTTCCTAAGGCAGATATAAAAAAAAATACAATAGTTTACTAGAACTAAAATTATCCTTTTGGCCTAAAACATTCAATAGATCATTTGAATCATACGTTTCACTTATCTTTTAATAATAGTTTAGATCCTAAATTCGAATTTCCATTTCAAAGAAGTAAGAATTCATAAATAATAACTATAACAAAAATATCCATAGATAACTAATAGAAAAAAATTATTTTCTTATCGTATGACCTCCAAAAGGGCAACAACCTCATTAATACGATTTTTTTTCTACTCTTTTCAATGAGAGCGTTTCTTACGAGCTCTAATAGAAAAGCTTTCATTAACTCACTTCTTAAGTCGCTAGGACAACAGTATAATCGAACCGATTTTTACTGTAGTCATTAAAAAATTGCTGATTTTAAATTAACACTTCAATTATAATGATGTGTATTCGTTACACTCTATTTATTAGTTTTTAGTTTTTAATTGCAAAGTGTTTTTGGTGTAATTATAATATAATATGTTATAAACTGGTATAATATACCAAGTAAACCTTTTTTATATTATACCAATTATATATTTATATTTATTATACCGTATATATAACCAATTATATATTATATTATACCAATGTATAACATATATTATAATTATACCAAAAACACTTTGTATATTACTTTTAGCAATAAACATTTTAAATTATGTATGTATGCTTTAGGAAACATACAAATACTGCAATTATTTCAAGCTTTCTTTGTCGAAATTAGTTTTAAAATAAAAATACAAGCTGTCCTGTCTAGCGTGTGGTTGCTAAGTTATTTAGTTACTGTTCACGCTAAAATGTGTTCATTTTTTATAAAATTCAGTGTTTATGACTTATTTCATTAATACACATAAGTTTATTTATTTATTTTTAATCAGCATTACTAAATGGCTATTTTACTTCCCACTGTTCTTTAAGAACGCGAGATGTGGCCTCTTACACTAAGAGATGAACAGCGCCTTAAGGTTTTCGAAAATTAAGCAAAATATTCGGACCGAAAAAGGATGAATTAACGGGAGAATTTAGAAGATTACACAACGCTGAATTAAGGGACCTACACCCGGTAAATATAATTCAAATTATAGCATTACGACGTACAAGATGGGGGTGTAAGGGGCTTTTTATGTAAATGAATCAGAACGAAGTGATATGCCGACTACGAAACAACATGTGTGATTGTTTTAATTAGACGAAAACAAAAAGAATATAAGAGGCGAGATGGATCGTTAAGACGATGAACATATGGTCGGATGAACCATATGTCCTCTTGAGATTATTTATCTCTATCAGGGACTTGGAATGCGGACCGGATGAACGCGTAGTGGAAAACTACCTCTATGGAGCTGATTGCTTCACAACAGCGGAAGTGTAAGAATCCATGCAGAAATCCCATTCATTCTTACTCACTCTTAAACACGCGGACTGGTTTTTCCGACATTATGGTAGAACAAAATTCACCATGTAAAAATTGCACAATGTAAAATCTGCGACACATTGTAGCAATGTGCTTAAACAGGATAACATTTGCAAGAGATGAAAAAAAATTATTAAAAATAATGTTATATTCATTTTATTGGTGGGTGTAATCTTTAATTGTTTATAAATTTTTGGGCATGAATAATCATTACACTTCCTTTACACATTTTCTTATTTAATTCGTTTAGCATTGACTGAATCGCCCATAGGCATAGATAGGTATTAAATATACCAAGTATTTTTACTCAGCCGGTAGAAGAATCTTTTAAATACTTACTTTTTTTTTTTTAAGTGGTGTAATTAATTTTCTCTGTTTTAAAAATCAGTGCAGAAACTTACAATAAACTGACATACTAAGAACACTGACTTAGATAAAAGCTCTAAGCCTAGAGTCATCAACATTTTGCAACTTGTGGGCACATATGTGGACATTTATAGGTTGTATGTCTAGATGGCAGACATCGAGGTAATTTAGTTTTGTTTATATATAATGTAAATTGGGTGTTGGATATTCATTAAAACAGATTTCTGTAATAAGTATACATACTCCCAACAAATTCCATCAAATCACCTTCAACCTTCGTCGTAAAACTTCCCTACAGTATCCTTTAATAATCTGGACAAACGACTACCCTGGAATCGTCACACAAGACTGAAAAGAAAGGAAACTGCCCGTCGATTTCTACTAATACAGCACTTTCCAGACAAGTGGTCTGAACTTCCTAATCATTACAAAATACTGATCTACATGACTGAAATAAGGCCAATCAGGACATACGGAGTGGAGCTTTGGGGCTCCACTAAACTTTCGAATTTCTCTCGTATCCAATCCTTACGATCCAAAATCCTTCGTAAAATCTTCAGTGCTTTTTACTTTGTCACAACTAAAATCATACATAAAGACCTTAATGTTCCCTATATAACCGAACTAGCACGAACCAGATATCATTCCTCCCATTATAAACTCCCTAAACACACAAACCCACTAGTTCATTTCTAACCTTGCTTCCTCTTCCACTCCTGACAATCTTCCGAGGCGCCCTAAGAGAAGATGGCCACAAGACCTGCTAATGTAAAAACTTCATTAGAGTGCTACCAATGGGTAGTTTCTGTACACGCCTGTATCACTCCATAATAACATACATCAAATTTACTAAATGTATAATTATGTGCAGTTGTAAATTCCGATAAAGATAAAATAAATAAATAAATAAATATACATACTAGGTATGTATTTTATATACTAGAAATATATTTTATAATACTGGGTATATTTACATATTTACTAATTATCAAATATGCCGTGTTATGAACAGGATCGAAGCTAGATTGTGGTGAAATATATGCATATATGTAAGTATAAGAGCTCTAAATGAACTATGAAAAATCTCTCATTCTCTAAGGCTGGTGAAATTAATCAAGCAATACAAATTTTACCTTAATGGCTTTTTTTAATATTAAATAATATGTGTGAACTACTATTACTACAAAGAGTCATGGGTTCAGTACTTTCTGAGGGGGCACTATTTTTAGAACAACTGTTATACAAGAAGATGATTTTTTGTAGACAACGCTCAAACGCCAGATTTTCCCATAATTAAGAGTACCCACTCTATGAGGCTGTGTGGACCCCAGGAGGAATCCAGAACCTACAGGGTTGATTCACGGCTACAGTGTAACAGAAAACGTTCTTCCAGATCTTCCACAGCCGGATTGGAACTCAGGTCCCTGGGGTTAGTCCCATAGTGCCTTACCACTGTACTATCGAGTTCCCTCTTTTATATTAAAACTAAATGATTACAGATATTTAAAAAAAAATTTCAGACTGTTGATGGGGGAGGGGGCAGAATTTTCATGCTCACTATAGCAAAAAAGTGGCCTTTACGGCTCTGACAATGAATAAAATAAAACGCAGTTTTACCAATAAGATAAATACAACATACTACAACAGCAACACTAATGTTTAAATTATATAGAACGGTTGCTTATATTATGTAATTAATATTAATATGAGAAGTTAAAAAGTATTGAAACGTTTCATGGTGATTGCTTTAAAAAAGGTCCGTACTTGGCCGGCACAGGGTTGAGGAGTCAAGCATCAAGAAATTGAATGCAGCAGTGGGTTCCATTTTCATCAAATTCGAAATTTCAGCGGCATCTGTTGGCCAGTGACATAAGTTAACAGTACGATAAACTAAAAGACCTGGGAGACCAATGATTGGCTTCCAATCAAAATCTTGAGTGAAAACGTGATCCACAAATGAAGAACGAAGAGAGGTCCGCAGACTGCACTGTTACTAAAATTTATCAGCATGATATTTTCATTGTTCCAGGTTTCGATGGTCTTTTATTATAAAATTACCGAGAAAGAACTGTATAGTCATGTGACTTAAAATTGAATTATTGAAAAACGGAACCTTTGCAACATTGTATTTCCTGCTGGTCCGATCAATTGAAAAGTTAATTAAAAAGGTTGATACACTCTGTGTAATTGGTGAAATCCTCATGCTAAGATATTCTCAAACCTTACTCTTGAGAAAAATTCATAATTTAAAAATATGTCAAGAAAGGTTATTTTTTTTAGTTAAACGACACAATTACCTAGACTTAGTGAGACAAATAATAAATAAATCACTTAGTGTTGGTATCGTAGGAGTGAGTTTGGATAAATATGAATTTTATATTGAAATCATTAAAAATAACTTTTGTGTATATCTGAGTGTTTATTCCCTTTTTTAGAAATAATTTTCTACCGGTTCCCAGATGTCAAGTGGTAATACATGCTTCTCGTAACTGATGTAATACAAGTAACTGCACAGTCCATACATTGTAAACCCACATATTCGGATTCTGCCACTCCTGATTAATTTTTCACAATTTTTCCTCTATTTCCGTAATCCTAGTAGACATACCCTCTCAGGATATGAATGGACTGAACCAATGTTCCATAAATACCTGGACGCAGCCTGCAGCTGTACCGCATTCTTGAAACCGGTTCTTCCCCTCCCTGGGGCTGACCTTCAGAGTGGACGCTGTTCTAATTAGACCTATAGTGCCTGGAGAAACGAAAGGACATCTTGAAGGACTTGCCAGACAATAGGCGTCATATAATATCACAAGCCGGGAATTCTATTCTTTACATCACATCATATGCCTGATGGCATAATATAGCTGGGTAAAACCCGAAGATCGTTTTTGCTGCTTATTGCCATATTTGAACATTGAATAGCAAAAATATTCCGTTGAATGTCATACAAAAAGTAATAAGTTCTATTTTCTCGAGACTGAATCATAACGATCTGATATACGGAACAATTAGAAGGGATATTGAGTCAATCTTCTAGCGAATCGTTATCCAAGCTCTCTCTGAAATAGCTGATATTATATCAAGACATTAGTCACTGAATTATCGAATTCACTGATTCGCATACCTTATGAGTCAATTTTTTGCCAACCGATGACAATAAAATAATCGGATAAACCTGTAATCTTAGGCAATATTGGACCATTTTTTGTTACATTAAATTAAAAACAAATAATTTAATTTTTAAAAAATTGAAAAGAAGGAATGTGTGTATCTGATATACTACTTAAGTATATTGCTAATTTTTTTAGTAAAGATGTCGCTCGTGTGGTATTAGTAGTCGAGTGTCATCCACACGCAAGACGTTTCTAACAAAACATTAACTTTTTATGTTTACTTGCACCGATGAAAGGAGCACTTCACAACCCTGCATATTGATATACACCGATGTATGGGATGGAATGCAATTGCAGGGAGACGTAGAAACTAACCTAACCTAGAGGAAGACATCCGACAACTTCACCATATTTTAATATTCTACGGACGTCAAACTGAAGTAAGATTCGAAATTTTGTACGAAAAATTTTTTAATAAAAACAATTATTAATTACAATAGATAACGTACTCCTTCCATTCGTCTGGATAAATCAGATATTGATTTAATATTTTGCCGTTTGGTGTATTTCGTCAATATGACACAATTTGTCTTTAATACTCAAATTTAGAAATTTTGGAAAATATATACGTTCAGGCTTAATGGAATGTTTTTCATAATTTAAATGAATACAATTTGTTTAAGAATATAAGAAACAAATTTCTTCCTTAGTTTCTCAAAGCTCTTAATAGAAGTTTTTAGATTACTTTATTGAGACCATTTTAGCTATCCATTTATAAAATTAATTTTTTAGTAGTCTTCGTATGATAAACCTTTAAAATCATATCACCACATTCGCCCTTACTTAATATGGAAATATAAATATTTTTGTACGATAGTTTGAATTTAATATTTATCTTACAAAAAATAAATAAATAAATATACCAATAAAAAATTATTTAAATATATGATATTTCAAGAACCACATTTTCTAAAGTATCGCAGAAACATTGGTTTAATTACTTTTTCTTTATCATTTTAGTATTTTTTTTTCTTTTATTGTTTTTATAAAAGTGTAAATAATGATTTTTCTTTTTTTATAGTAAACAATTTAGGTATCTTTTCTCTATTTTTTAATTATTTACGCTATAGCAAATCTAATACTTGTTAATTTATATTATTCTATCCTTCAATACAATAGAAACCCCCTTTCTCTTCCACTGATTTCATTATTTCATATAAATTAATATAGTTTTAAAAAAATATCAAGGCCCCAAACACCAAAATATTGAATTCTGGAAAAATATGGATTTTGAGGTTTTATATTTTTTCACTATCACCTAAGTTACTTTTATTAACTGTATTGTTTTTCTAAGTCCCTAAAAATATATATATATATATATATATATATTATTAGCTACATTTAAGGTACGTATCATTATTTAATGTATGTTTAAGTTGATATAAACATTGAAATGTGGCAAGCTATCTAAACAAGTACAATAATGATTCATTAAATATTATATAGCTCATTAAACGTTCTGATTCACGAGTACAAAACGATTTCAGATGGCAGATTGATATTTCAATGCGGATCTGAGCAATGGTGTGACATGAATATAAATTACGAAAGCGAAAACTATCAGTTCATTTGTATTCAATAATTGAATTTAGCTATAAAGTTGTTTTTAATTCATTAATAAATAATTGTTTTTAATTTAAATTAATTATTTTTGCATTGAATCGGCTAGTACAGTGTACAACTGGAACCTTGGCGATGGCATTGGCCTCCTTCAAGGCGGGCCTAGGAAATACCTTGCCTCCCGCGGGTGAACGGCCTACCTTGCGGCTGCGGGTTTATTGGGCAGCTGCTGTCTGGAACTGGAGTCTATTCTTGCAACGGTAGACCGCGGAACATAGCACCGTCATCAAAGTATTTATGTACTATATAATACATGTGTATTATATATAAACACTATTATTCAAACCTGGACATATTTTGTTTCTAAAGATGAATAAAAAAAAAGAATAAATTACTTAATAAATATGTAGTGGATACAAGCGATTTAAGTGTCAACAAATTAATTTAATGTACAAAAACTTATTTCTATATTATATGTCATATAAAACAAATTGATTAATTTTTTAATTACATATTAAAAGTATAGGATTAAACAGAGTACAAAATGTTTATATGAAAAATAAATTATTTATGAACCAATTTATACCGACAACTAAAACTCAATTTTTACTTAATATATACAACTTATATATTAAATGCCATTAAAATGTAAATATTGAAATATTTAAGGTCCACGCCTCCAGAGGTTTATTTTATTCAATAATAGCTTTAAAATTTCGCTATTTTTTCGTTGAGTTCTCCATATCCTAAAAACTACCTATAACACTAAAAAATTGTATAGCACATAATTTATAATAGAGTAAATTTGCTAATATGTTATCCCTAATAGAACTCTTTAGATACAGTATTTCAAAAATTAAAAAAAAAAAACTTTTCCAAAACCAAATGAAATTTTAGATGCTCCTACGAAGAAAACGTTATCAACTAAACTATAGCTCATTAAACTAGATTTAATTTGGTTACTAATAGAATAGGCATCTGTAGGTCAAATGATTCCTGAGATATAGGTTTTTATAAACCAAATAGTTTTCCAAAACAACAAAAAATTAACATTTTATGACTTTATTTTGGCGAATATCACGGAAATTGTTACTCCTTCTTCTCAGTAGAGAGCTAACAGAAATCTATACGTTTTCAGTAGGAGTATAAGTTTCCTTGACATTTACCATAATAAAGTCATGAAACATTAATTTTTCGTAATTTGGAAAAAATATTAAAAAAAACTATTTCGGGAACTATTGGACGTAAACAGCCCTATCAGGCTCATATTTTAGCTAATTTAAATTTTATTTTATTTTTCAGTCCTTAAGGTTTCTTAATTGGTGGAAAGTCCACTGTAAAGTTATTTCTTTTATTTTAAAGATAGAAGTATTTATTTTGGAATATTCCAAACATAAATTAAATGTTTGTGCTTTATCTTAGGGTATTTTTGGTTCACATTCCGAAGAAGTCAAAATTCCAGATAATTAACAAATAATTCTTTATTAAATAAATCAAAACTTGTATCCTTTTTTGTCTCAACACTTTTTATTTCAACAGTCCAACGTTTTGGCCATTTTAGGCTTCCTCAAGGACATCTTCAATTATTAAATTCTTCCTGACAATAAATTTAAAATTTCTTATGCAGGCTATTCTGCCCAGGCCATTCCTTAATTATAAGTTAAAAACCTATTTTTTTATTTAAAATCATAAATATTCAAATCTTCTTCTTTTAAAATTATCCACCAGATCACTACCTTATTTTATACTTATAGCGGTGTATAAGGTATTGATCTGGTGGGTAATTTTAAAATAAGAAGATTTGGATATTTATGATTTTAAATAAAAAAATAGGTTTTTAACTTATAATTAAGGAATGGGCTGGGCAGAATAGCCTGCAAAAGAAATTTTAAATTTAATGTGAGGAAGAATTTATAATTGAAGATGTCCTTGAGGATGGCTAAAATGGCCGAAACGTTGGAATGTTGAAATAAAAAGTGTTGAAACAAAAAAGGATACAAGTTTTGATTTATTTAATAAATAATTACCTTGTCTCAAGAAATTGAAATAATATAATTAAAATAATTCTTTATTCAAAATGAAAAATTGTGATTGAACGAATAAAAATCCTATAACAAAGACAATAGATAATAAACATTTTAAATTGTAAATAAGAAATAAAATATGTACATTACCTACACATTCCTAGGTAATGATTAGAAAACCTTGGGATTTTGCGAAGTATTCTTAAATGAATAAATCAACATCATTGAGATATAAAAATGTTTTATAAGACTAATCAATGTATCTTAGGCTATCAATGAAAATGTATAAGAACAAAAGAAGCTTGATTGGCGGATTGATAGACACATCATAAATTAGTCTATTGATTCCTTGAAGAGGTTTCATATCCAAGTTGTTTTCATTATTGTTACATCAAGATGAGAGATTGGAAAGCCAATCCTGAAACTGATTGACATAGATGTTTTTTTGTTTGTTTGTTTTTTATACGGAATTAATGGTTTTGAGAGTGGTGATGATTTTGAGTGAATTACAATTTTGATCCATGAATATCACTTGATTTTCTTTGACCGCGCTAGTCATTTTTTGTTAATCAAGACCTCACCCATTTGAACCATAAATACGTTTTTAGTGAGTTTAGTTCAGAGAGTTATAACCTGCTCTGTTCCAGTGAATAATATGTTTAATTTAAATTTATATCTGATTCCCAAGAAGATTGGATCGTTGAATCTCCAACTGTTATAGTTTGTCATCATATCAAATGAGTGGCTACTCACATAGTATTGCAAAATAGTTTGTGAGATATGAAAGTCTGTTTGCAGGGTTGTTCTAGTTCTAAAGTTATAGAACAGTTATAGTTGTTTGGATTATAAACCAAAATATTTTAATGACAGTCTTTTCCTTAAGTCTGTATTCTGTTTTAATAGGTATATGGATAGAACCAATATAAGTTTAAGTTCGAGATTCAAATCTCTTTGAAGAGCTTTGAAATTTTAATCTTATTTTAAGAGGCAAAGGTTTCGAATCATTAATGTAATGAACCGTATCGAATGTTTGCTTCTTTTGGATAATTTTTCTATTCTTTTGCGCAAGTTGTAGAAAGGATTTGTTAACGAGTGAAGAGAGAGTTTGCTATGCACAAGTAGCTAAGGTGCCAAACTGTCAAATGCCTGAGCTGTATCTAGAAATACATCAGTCTCATACGTTTTCTGAAGTCGCATCGGTGATTTACAGTCCACCAATGTGTGATTAAGTGCATTGTAATATAGAAATTATTTTTAAATCGAAAGTTGAATAAAACCTTGCAAGGACTGGCCTACAACATTTATAACATCGGAAAAAATAAATAAAAATTTAAATCCATAAGTTCCTTGTCATAGGAATCGGCTGAAAGTATTCCAGTCACTAAACTCAGGAATGTGCCAACCATCCGCGTGACTCCGGACTTCTACCCATACACATGCGAAAATTCTCTTTTCCACGATCAATTTTCAACAATTTTTTTTCATTATAGAAGTATAAAAATAGTCTACGGAAAAAATACGCAATACTATTTTTACTGTTATTCCAACAAGCATGTTAATTATTGTCCAGTTAAGATTAATTGATTTTATCTAAGCCTGTTTCACTATCAAACTACTCAATTTAATTTCTATCTATTTTAGTCTCAACACACTTTATTTTTCTTTATCACAACAATAAGTTGATAATGTTTTAACAAATAGTGACTGTGATAAATGATTTTAATTTTGGTTTTAATGTGAATATTGACTAATTATAAATTGTTGTTTCGACCTGGGCAGAATAGCCTGCATGGAGTTGAGTTTTTAAATCATATATTTCCAAAATTGTATAAAGTAGATTGTTCCTGAGGATGGCCGGATTGGCCGAAACATCGGACTTCTAAGATAAATAAAATGTGTTGAGACAATGATGGATAGAAATTAAATTATTTAAAAAAAATTAACCCGTCTCAAGAAAGTGTTTAAGATTATAAATTATATATACGTATTTATATTATAACATATTACATATCCAACACGTTTCGGCCGATCCAGCCATCATCAAAGTCAATCTAATAAAATACTAGCTTTAATTACAACTTATTATTAACAGTACCCAAACCTTAATAATTATAATTTACATGCTTTAATTTTAGTATTACAGTCTTACATTGATTTATTTATACATTAATTTACAGGCTACTATGCATGGCTAGTTTAGGCTCGATAATAAAATTGAGGGATGCAAGTTATGATTATTAATTGGAAGAAGATAGTTGACCGTACGAAGTAGATTGGAGGAAGATAGTCCGGGTGGCGGTCAATAAAGGTTAATAAACGTTAACCAACGTTTCGCCACACATTTTAGAATTAACAGAACATTAAAAATAAAATCCATTTCAAAACAATTATTAATGTCGTTGTTAATTTGTTATATCACACCTGGTTATATTTAACAACTTGTCTCCAGCTTGCCTCATATCGTTATTATTAATATTTTATTATTTTTTAATGCTCTGTTAATTCTAAAATGTTTATATTTTGTTTTGTTATTTAGCTCTGACGAAGCCCTGCAAAGTGGGGCGAAACGTTGGTTAACAATAAATAGTTTTTTGTCACTATTTTGATTCCTTTATTGACCGCCACCCGGACTATCTTCCTCCAATATAATTATTAATGTTTGGATACTGTTAATAATAAGTTATAATTAAAGCTGTTATTTCATTAGATTGTCCTTGATGATATCTGGATAGGCCGAATTTATAAATCATTTTTGGTGTATATCATGAAAACTGATACAATTTATAGTTTTATATTTATTATTAGTTTAGTTTTACATTTTTAATTAATTTTATATTTACTATTAGTATTATTTATTAGTTACATATTTACATAGTTTCCATGATATTTGTCGAAATAAATTAACAGAAAAATGTTGTTTTTTTTTACCCATATTTTATTCCTTTTCACAATAGTTGACAGAGTCATCAATTTTAACGCGTAACTATTTATGGTTTTCATTAAATTTGATCAAAGATTGAGGTAAAATAACCTATTATTCCCGAAATTAATATATTTTTTTTTCCATTTCGAGATCGTGTCATTGGTAAGTTATAATTTATGTATTTGTCCAAGGAAAATATTTTCAATGGAAGTCTTTCCAGAGGTTTTATACCGAAAAACTTCTTTAATTCTGTTCCCTGAGATTTGCCGTAAACAATATACTGATTTCAAATTGATATTTTATTCGATCAGACAAAAGTATTCGTACTCATTTCTTAAGCAAAATAAAATTTAAATATTGCTATTATTTGAAGCAAATAATTAAAATAAATAAAACCAGTTATTGATATACCTATCTTTGAATAAAAAGATAATATTTATGGTACTTGAAAAATAAATCTTCCAGTTAGAACTGAAAAATTTGGAAAAAAAAATTATACTTTTCAACTGGACAACGATTCCGAACTTAATGTATGGAGAATTAAGTAGGATATACTACAACGCTCGGAAATAAATAGTAAGCCAGTTAAATTTTTTTATCCCAATTAGATATTGTTATTACGGAGGAGTAAGAGAAAATTCCTCCGTCATCGAGGAACATTTTTTAATTCTAATCTAAGTTTTTTCTCTACCTAAAAAAGTTTGGCTCACAAGACGTTCCTTGAACCGGTTTGGGAAAATAGTTTAGTTTTAGCCATCTAGTCTTAATAACACAGTCCTAGATAACAACGTCGTTTATACTTAAGTATGGACAAATTAAAGTTTAGAAAAAATAACTCCCAATAAAGGATAATAAATTATCTTTTGAACTTCGTATTTATTTAAACAATGCATGTATATACCCTTCTAGAAAGGTTCTTCTAGGGAAGAAAAAACTGCAGTTATTTCACCCCAATTTTTGATTATTTTAATGAAAACTATGTATAAGTACAAGTCAAAATTGATGAGTCTGGCAAGTATAGGCAGGGGGAATAAAAAATGGCGGCTGTTTCGGAACGTTAAACAAAATTAATTTTTCATTCGAAGCTGTATATCTTTAAAATTACAAACAATACTAGAAAACCTAAGAGGTCATTATTTAAAGCAGAGTAAATTTTCTGCAATATTAGCCCTAATAGAGCTATTTACGTTCAATGGTTCTCGAGATATATCTTTTTAAAAGGTAATATTTCATAAAAATGTACTGAAAGCTTGGTAGTTAGAGTATTTATTTCGAGAAATCTATATCTTAGGAATTATGCGACGTTTAGATATCTATTAGCACTTAAATCAAAGCTAGTTTAATGTACCATAAAGTAATTTATGTTATTTATCTTCGTTGGAATTGTAGTTTTCATGATATTTGCTAAAATGAATTGATTTATAGTTGTTCTGACAATAAGTTTGATCTATAAAAAACTTTATTTCAGAAATCATAAAAAGTACAGATTAACATCTGTACTTCTAGCCAGCACTTAAATTAAAGCTAGTTAAATTTACCATAGAATATTTTATAACATTTATCTTTGTATTAGTAGTTAATTTCTTGTTGTTCGGATAAAATATATATTTGAAAAAATATATCTCTGGACCCATAAGACGTACATATGCTTGCCAGTACTCAAAATATAGGAAATTTAACTTACTATAAAGTAGTTTATGACACTTATCTTCGTAGGGGTAGTAGTTTTTAAGATATTCGCATTTTATTATACATTTGGCACACGAAAATTTGTCCGAACAAATATAAATCAATTTATTTTAGCAAATTTCATGAAAACTACTACTCCTACGAAAATAAACGTCATAAACTACTTTATAGCTCATTAAACTAGCTTTAATTTGAGTGCTAATAGACATCTGTACGTCAAATAGTTCCTGAGATATAAATTTCTCAAAATAAATTAACTAACTACTGATAATTCAGTACGTCCCATACAATATTTTTATGAAATGTTGCTTTTTAAAAAGTTATATCTCGAGAACTATTTAACGTAAATAACTCTATTAGGCCTCATATTTTAGCAAATTTGCTATTCTTTAAATGACGTTCTCTTATGTTATCTTGTGTTGTTGCTACTTTTTAAGATATAGAGCTTCGGATGAAAAATCAATTTTTTTTATCGTTTTGAAACACCCGCCATTTTTTATTCCCTCTACCTATACTTGACAGACTCATAAATTTTGACTAGTTATTATACATAGTTTTCATTAAAGTAATCAAATATTGGGATGAGATAACTTCCTTTTTTCTTCTCTTGGACTCTTGTACTAATCTTGGTGTTCATCAATGCTATGTGCTATCTTTTCTGGGTATGCATGCTAACTATATAACCTCTTTACACAACCGTTGGTCTAGACATAGGTCTTTAAGGTATTAAGAAACAGTACTACCAATAACGCAAGACCCCCCGTGGTTGAAGTTAAAAAAAAATCTTACAATATAATTTACTACACTAAATCAATTAAAAACATATTTAAACTACATTAAATAATTATAAAATCAAGCAACTTATTACAAGAAATTTTATAATAATTGTGCTAACTATTGCTAATTAATTCATTTATAATTGAACTGTCATCAACACAGTGAAAAACCTCTCAGGGTCAAGGTTAGGCCATTTGGCAAACATAAACATAAACAGTATCAGCAGTCAAGGCAAGTACGAAACATCTTCGCTCAGTTATATTTTTACGAGTGCATTAATGGATAATACTAAAAACTAACTAAGTATAAATAAGATAAAACAGTATCCGTGGCATAACGAGGGAAGGTAAGAACCCAAGAGGAGAAAAAATGCAATTACCTCACTCCAAGTTTTGATTACAAGTCAAAACTGATGAGTCTGCCAAGTATGGGTAGGGGAATAAAAAATGGCGGCTGTTTCTAAACTTTAAAAAAAAAATAATTAATTTTCCATTCACACCTCTATATTTTCAAAACTATCGCACTTTAAAACCTAAGAGAACAACATTGAAAAAAGAGTAAATTTGATAAAATATGAGACCTAATAGAGCTCTTTACGTTCAATATTTCTCAAAATATAGCTTCTTAAAAAGCAACTTTTTTTAAAAAAATGTACTGAAAAATCAGTAGTACGTGAATTTATTGTGAGAAAGCTATATCTCAGGAGCCCCGAGACATATAGATGTCTATTTGCACTCTAATTAAAGCTAGTTAAATGTACTATAAAGTAGTTTATTACGTTTACCTTCATAGGAGTAGTAGGTATCATGAAATTCGACAAAATGAATTCAGAAAATCTTGATTTCTAGCTCTTCGGAAAAAAATGACTATAATTATTAAATTAATTTAATCAATAATTAAGTCTTAACTTTTTATTTATTATATATTTTTTTGGTCATTATAAAATTATCGACTGTAATACAACTCCCTGAAGTGCATTGTAGGTAAAATCTTATATTCAAATTTCCGTAAGGTCAGTCAAATACGGCAAGAAACGACATTGCTGAGGTCCTTGAGTTGCTGCAACTGGTTTTATAACTCATCTTGAACTCCTTGTCCTAAACATCGTTTTCTCGAGGTTAGTGCATTCCTAGGACAGGTTCAAAATGATTTCTATTTACTTTATTATGACCGATTAATAATTTACAAAGTGAGCTGTGTACTGCTTATAATAGGTTCATAGAGAAAGGTACGATGGGTTCGTTGCTTCAGAGCCATAATTAAGAAGCTTCAGTCTATTACACCATACTTAATCGAAGATAATTACCCACACCGTTGTTTAAGCTGTGCAACTTTATAAGTTCGAGAAAAATAAAAATATCTATTTTTATATTAAAAAAAAAAAATCAGCCCATCATTCTTGAGACATTTTGTCTTAAATATTATTTGCGTTTGATACTTGGCCGTTAGTAGGTCCTGTGGCCTTCTTCTTTTCACCTTGGGAAGATATCCATATGATAGGTTATGAACTAGTGAGATAGTGTTGGTTTATCTTTTAGCGTCTAGTTTGGAACTTGTGGAATATTGAGGGTTTAATAAATAATTTTAATTTTTACATAACAAGTAGCATTTATTTTTATTTTTTGATTGCAATTTACAACTGTATTTACATTAAGACACATTAAGTAAATTTGATGTAATATAAAAATGGAGTGATATAGGCATGTAGAGAAACTACCCATTGGTAGCACTCTAATCATATTATTACACTAGAAGGTCTCGAGGCTATCTTCTTTTTTATAAGGAGCATTAAGGATCCTCCAAAGGAATTTGGATGGCAAAGGTAAGCCACACCGCACACTCATGCAAAATGTAAAAAAAACCTCCAAATATAATGTTTATTATCATGTTGATGAGTGTGCTTTCTTACACTCAAATACCTAAATGAATTCACCGTAATTAGTTCTCCTTTCAAACAATATTTGATAGCTGTAGACCTAATCTCTCAGACGTTGATTCGACATTGGGAAAGAGTGAGTTTTAACTAGTTGATACTAGTTAAAAATGATCTAAACTATCCACAAAAAATATTTCGGCCAAGCCAATACCAACGAAAGTTAGTATACATATTGTAGTTTTTCCTAAGTAGGTTTGTTTTTTGAAATATTTTTTTTTTCTAAATTTTTACGGCCACTTCTAATTTAATACTGGAAAAATTTTCGTTTGCACATTTTTGATGGACCAGAAAAAATTAACTTTATTGACTTTGTGATAAGACTATTCTAACATAAAAGTGTAAACATTGGAGCAGATTTTTTGTAAGTTTCATTGTCGTATGAAGTCAAGGGCTTTCTAGGAATAGTACAAGAGCCGGGAAGAAAAAAAGGCAGTTATTTCACCCCAATTTTTTATTACTTCAATGAAAACTATGTATAATTACTAGTCAAAATTTTTAACTCTGCCAAGTATAGGTAGGGGGAATAAAAACTGGCGGCTGTTTCAAAACCTTAGAAAAATATTAATTTTTCATTCTGAGTTCTATATTTTAAAAACTATCAACAACACTAGAAAATCTAAAAGAACATTATTTAAAGAAGAGTAATTTTTTTGAAATATGAGCTCTAATAGAGCTGTTTACATCCTATAGTTCTCGAGATATAGCTTTCTAAAAACCAACATTTCATAAAAATGTACTGAAATATCATTAGTGAATCTATTTTGAGAAATCTATATCTCAATAACCATTCGACGTACATATGTCAATTAGCACTCAAATTAAATCTAAATAATTTTACTATAAAGTAGTTTAAGACCTTTATCTTCGTAGGAATAGACTTTTAATGATATTTGCTAAAATAAATTGATTTAAAGTTGTGCGGACAATAGGTTTGATTTATGAAAAACCTTATTTCAGAGCCCATCAGACGTACAGATGTCTGGCTAGCCTTCAATTTAAAGCTAGTTAAATTTACTATAAAATAGTTTATAACATTTATCTATGTAGGAGTAGTAGTTTTTATGATATTTGACAAAATAAACTCACAAAATGTTAATTTCTAGTTGCTCATATAAAATGTTGGATTTTTGAAAAAATATATCTCTGGACCCATAAGACGCACATACGTCTGCAAGCACTCAAAATAAAGGACATTTAACTTACTATAAAATAGTTTATGACACTTATCTTCGTAGGGGTAGTAGTTTTTATGATATTCACATATGAATATAAATTTGGCAATTGATAATTTGTCCGAACAACTATAAATCAATTTATTTTAGTAAATTTCTTGAAAACTACTGCTCGTACGAAAAGAAACTACATTATAGCTCATAAAACTAGCTTTAATTTGAGTGCTCATAGACATCTTTACGTCAAATGGTTTTTGGGATATAGATTTTTCAAAATAAATTCACTAACTATCTTTCAGTACGTTCCATACATTTTTATGAAATGTTGCTTTTTAAACAGTTATAACTCGAGAAGTATTTAACGTAAATAACTCTATTAGGCCTCACATTTTAGGAAATTTACTCTTCTTTAAATGATACTCTCTGAGATTTTGTATTGTTGTTGGTTTTGTAAAGATATAGAGCACCGAATAAAAAATTAATTATTTTTAACGTTTTGCAACAGCCACCATTGTTTATTCTCCCTACCTATACTTGGCAGACTCATCAATTTTGACTAGTAATCATAATTAGTTTTCAATTAAGAAATCAAAAATTGTGGTGAAGTAAGTGCCTTTTTTCTCCTCTTGGGCTCTTGTACTAGAAGGTGTAACCAAAATAAGGTGGGAACCTTAATCAAATTAACTACTATAATTCAGAATACCATTTTAGCTATAGTAAAAATAATTTTAATGTGGGAAAAATTAGATTGGTTTTTGCATAATGATTGGTAGTTTCCCACAACCACTTTTGTCTCGAGGTGAATAATGTGGTAAGTTTACACTTTACAAACCGTTTGTAAAAATGTACTCTCCTGTACATGAGTACGTTTTTTATATGTACGTTAAAAATTTACGCTTTTTAATGTACTCATCAGCTCCCTTAACGCATTGATTTAGTGATAAATTATTATTTAAAAGCTCATTAGACGTTAAACCAAAAGTAACAGTTATTTGCAGTGGTTTTATAAAAAAAAAGATTAATTTAATAAAGCGATAAAAATGTGATTGTAGCACTTCGATCTAGGACATTAATTACGCTTATCTTATCACGATGTTTTTTTCCTTTTTAATGATATATTCTGTTATGTAATGCAAAGTGCACTGTTTGATCTGGAAGGTGCGTCATGACGTGTCGAGATTATAGAGTACTATAACGTTTATATGGTGTGACATTTATTAACTTCCTTAATTAGATTATTTAATATTGTTAAGGTTTATTACTATCTCTATTATCTTTGTATTTAATTATATTTGTGCAGCTATTGTTTTCAGCGATCAGTATCACATTTATATTACTTAACGAAATGGTAATAAATAAATATTCGGTCCTTTATTTTTTACTACTAATTGTTGTTATTTTTCAAGTATATAAGGCGTAAAACTGAATAGTTATCAACTCCCAATTTTACCAGTGGTTAATTCCTTGAGTTGAAGGAAAGTATGACGTTGAAGTTCTTTTTTTTGAACAAGAAGAAGTTTTTAAATATGGCTTCATTATATCGGCATACTTTTAGGATAAAATTACTAAAATAATCTTTAATTTAATTAAGGCTGTTTAGGAATCCGAGCTATATACATACTATACAAACTCATTGAGAATCAAATAAAGTACAGATATTGTTATTATGACGTTTGGGTATATTTCTATTACTACGTAAATATTTTTTTATTACGACATTCTAAACGAAAACATTATGAGAAGTCAGTAATGTCTGAAACAAGGTAATAAAAGAAACTTAACAAAGACCAGTAATGTTTTATAGAGCACACGTGTTCGGAACTCTTTTATACCGTGTTTACAGAAAATTTATTTTTTGGGATAACTGAAACTCTACGTGGCTTTGCTTCTGAGTTGTTTTTTTGTTTATCTGTCTTCAATATTATTTCAAGTAACATATCACAGGTATGTTAAATATTTGTTTTCTAGCTTAGAAGGGAAACAACCACCGTCAGTAGTTTTTGTTATTCATTTGGGCTTTGGGGTGTAAAACCCTATGGTAATCAACGCTCATACCTTCAGTAGTTTTTTTCCCTCAAATTAAAACAAAAACTGCAGATATGTTTATTAAATAAACTTATTTTAAAATATACTCTAACTTCTAATATAAACGTCGGAATTATCATAGATTACCCAATTTAAATCGCGAAGAACTAGCAAAGAAGGTTCTGGGCTTCAGAATGTTAGAATTCGACCCGAAACACCTCAATTTTTTCTGAAATCACCAACATTGTAGAACTGAGAGATTTATTGAACTCACTACAGCAAAATTAAAAACCAATGGGCCGTTTGTAGCTTAGTCCGACTGTAGCGGCGCCGGTTTGAATCCTGTCTGAAGTATCTGATTTTATTTCTGTGTTGGTCCCAACTAAATGAAAACTTGATCCCCACTGTGTTAGAATAGTTTGATTACTTCTAGATAATCCCCTTTCACCCCCGTTATCAGAAATGATCAGGAAGGGGTCATAAAAAATTAGCACATATCAATCATAACAAATTAGTATTAAAATAATTCAAAAACTTAGAGAACCAAAGAGAATATTATACTACTTTATTTTGGCCTGACCCCAGTTAGTAACGTTGCGTTAAAATTATTCATTCTATTCCTAAAAAATCAGCTTCTGTTATCGGCGATATTTAACATGAATATTTTAACCAATTGTGGTGGGGTTACTCAGAGGGTAGTGCTCTGGATTCAGACAGATAATTTATTGATTGCATTATTAGAACCGGAGATCTGACCTGAAATTGGGATTGCTAAATTGTTGGTATGACGGGAAAGAGAATAAACCCGGCTTTTTTTCATGAGTTTTAAAAAGAAGATCCTTCGTTTTCATATTTGATTATTAAATCACAACAGCGCTTATTCATCCCTATTCTGTCAGTCTGCTGATGTACCTCAGGGTAGTATCCTTGGTCCTATCCTTTATACAAGACTGCTGCTGGACATTCTTTTATAAATTTTTAAAAAATTTAAAATTAATTCATAGTCACACTACCTCTATTTACTTATTATTATTAATTTCATTTATTCATTATTATTTTTTTTGTTTATTTTTTTTTCTCCTTTCTTCTCTCTTTCCCTTTTCAAATTAACTTGTTTCTTTTTACTATTAGAATACAATTGTATGTTTTATTTAAGTGTATTAATATCATTATTTTTTGTTAATAATTTTACTTTTCTTTTTTATTAAGAAGCATTATTCTTATCTATTTATTTTATTTTATTTTTCTTCATAAGAACATTTTATATAGTTAGGGGTGTCATTTGTATGACTATATCCCCTCATAATCAACTGTTAAAAAATATATATAATATAAGTAATATCAACCATGTAAGCCCCACCAGGCCGATCTGGTATAAAAATATCCTTTATACAGTTTTCACAGCTGGAATCCCAACTCATCCTAACACTATCCTCACCATGTATGCCGATGACATATGTCTATTGTCCTTGAACAACGATCCTTACATTTTATCCCAAACCCTCCAATCCCACATCACCATCCTTGAAGAATGGTGCCAAAACTGGAGGATTAAAATAAATTCCAATAAATCCCACCAAATTACATTTACCCTTCGTCGGAAGCCCATGACCTCTTGCCCTACAGTATCCTTTAATAATACTCCTCTTATTTCTGTCGAACTGATCCGTTACTTAGGACTACATCTGGACAAACGACTGACATGGAATCCTCATAAAAGACTAAGAAGGCAAGCAACATTTACTAGACAAACGGTCTAAATTGCCAATCCATTACAAAAGTCTGATCTACATGACTATTATAAGGCCTATCTGGACAAACGGAGTTGAGCTTTGGGGCTCCACCAAACCATCAAATTCCTCCCAAATCCAATCCTTACAGTCCAAAATCCTTCGTAAAATCCTTAATGCTTCTTACTTTGTCACAAATCGAGTCATCCATCGGGACCTCAATCTTCCATATGTTGCCGATTTGGCCAGAACCAGATACCATTCCTTCCATGATAAACTTCTAAACCACCCAAATCCACTTGTTTCTAACCTGGCTTCTCCTTCATTACCTAATAATCCTTCTAGGCGTCTGAAAAGAAGATGGCCTCGAGATCTTCTCCTCTAGAAATGTTATTGGAGTTCTATCAGTGGGTAGATTCTCCACAGCAAAATTACTTGTTGTATATATTTGTATACAGTTGTAAATAACTATAAATAGATTATTAAATTTAAAAAATGTTTGATTATTGGTCAAAATGTAATGATGTTTTGAATTGTATGTTTAACTTACTAAAGCTTCCCTTAGCTTAGGGATCTTGATATTTCAGGAGGAATAACGTTTAGATATTTAAAAAAGTAATGAATGAGGCACTCGATTGTAAAACATCGAATCTAGCATTTGTGAATTTATGTTTTTATTATCACCGGATAATTTAGGGCTCATTTAAAAGATTTCTGAATCATTAGTACTTTTACCAAAAATAATATTGTTATACAGTTATGGTAAGTGGCTCCTGGTTGAAGTTAAAACATTATAATTAACAAACATGTTAAAATTAAAAAAAAAAATTCCTTTTTTGCAGTAATCATGTTTCACGAACGAATGACTAAAATTTTATAACCTAAAAAATAAGATATAATTTTCCCAATGTTAAAGAATTGTTTAGTAGAACAAGTTTTCGAATGTTTCCTTATGGCTGCTCGCACAGGCGCGTTATAGTCCAAAACATGGATTTTTAATTACCCAATTCGGCTCTGGAGGATGGTTTTACGACGAATAAACTCATTTCAAATATCATCTTGGAAAATTGCCATGCAATGATCATTTAAAACGATAAAGGCCGTATTCGGAACATCTTCGATTATATATGAAACAATACTATCAGACTCTTTAATAATGGTCTATTGAAATTATATTGAATGGATATAGATATATTAATTGTATACTATTGGATTACGCAGCACTTTATGTGTTGATAAGCGCCAATTTGAATGCTGCTAGACAAAAAAAAAATAAATTTATTAATTATCATCAGTAAAAATTTATTTTTAAAAGCGATACCATATTTTCTATTCGAGGTAGTTAATTATTTTGATTGATTATCCATATTAAACCATAAGTTAGGTTTACATTTACATTTACATTACATTTTTTATTTTATAAATAACAACTAGATATATTATAGAATAACATCTATAGCTCGAAGGTAAATAACAATTTATTATTTTTTTACTATTTAGTGTTATTTTATATGTATTTTAAACTGTTTTCGCTTTAGCTAGAGCTAGAGCAAACTAATTTCACACCGATTGAACCCACATATACAATAGGGAGCCAATCAATTTTTTTTTTAGTTGTGTTTTCTACGCTCTGTCAATATTATTTTTTATTCCTTAGAAAAAAACTCAAGATTGTATATCTAACAGTGATATATTGAAAAATCGGACCTTAGTTTTCATATTGTGAAACGAAAGTTCTTGGAATAATGATTGTTATAGTTAGAGACCGGATTATTATTCGATTATAAAAAATCGAAAAAAATGTTCAGTAATAACCTGAAATGTGTAAAATCGTACAGTAAAAACTCAAGATGTGTATTAAACACGCAAATACTATATAGATGGAATAATCAACTTTATCTTTTAATTTTTAATATTAATACAAAGACTTGGACACGATCAGATGAAGACAAAACTCAAATGTTCGGCGAATACCTCTTCAAAACTTTTAACCC
>NW_027109491.1:421555-463548 GCF_000696795.3 Halyomorpha halys
ATATTGTAAACTGTTTTAGAGTTCTACTACTGGGTAGTTTCTCTACATCCTGTATCATATCATATGTCATTATGATCAAATTTACTGGTTGTATTTTTTTATACAGTTGTAAATATCAACAAATAAATAAAAAAAAAAAATAAAAAAAATATTAATACACCTAAAGCTTACATAAATTTGTGTCAGTAAAATTAAACTCACTATAATTAAATACTCATCATAATAAATTAAATACTCTATAGAGCTATGAGGAAGCTAATTGTAGTAAATGATTTTATATTCCTATTATGAACTGACTGGGAGTTAACTTCATAAAACTACCTCTATTTTAAGTTTTAGAAAAAATATGCTAAGCACTATGTAGAAAGGAGTGTTTAAAAATATTCTTCAAAGCAAAAGCCCTTTCTTAATTTCTCCTAAAATTCCATATAATATGTTTTCGAATACACCATTAACCAAAAAACTATCAAATTTACTCAGTGTCAGTGTCAGTGTAGAAAAACTTTAAATAGTTTAATTATAAATTTGAAAGTGTATTCATATTGAACAGATATTGGTTTTTATTTAAAATAACATACATAGGTAATAATTTCTAGAAGTCATAACGAAGTCAGACGAAAGAATACCTCCTTCATTCTGGGAGTGGGAATGATTTAAAAAAAAATAATAAGGACTTTTTTATCTGGAAGAAAACATCTGAAAAATCAGGGTTTGAAGTCTGCAACTGGGTTCACTCAGTCTCGTGGATTTAAATGAATATATTCACGAATAAAAGTATTAGCCGGCACAGAAAACCTATATAACGATTGAGGAATTATGCATCGCTGGCCATACATCTTTAACCGCTTACTAGTATCATACTGAAAACTGATTATGTAGTACCAAACTGAAAAGATGTATTTATTTTTTTTCTCAAATTAACGAGTTCTATTTTAAGAAATATATCGAAGAGTATAGAGGTTAACAGAATTTTTGTTTCGTATTAGTATGTTTCAAGTGCAAAATTTATCATATTTTATTGCATCGTCAACTTCCCAATATAGATTATGTAAACATGGAAATCCCTTAAAAATGTCGAAATTTTGTTCAATTTAAGTTCTCTGAATAAAAAAAAAAATTATAAAATTGTTACTCTTATGTTATCGCCCGCTCTTACTAAGGTAATCTTATTTTCTAAAACTATTATAATGAATAATAATATTAGAATCATAAACAGTTGATTCGGAGAAGCAGTGGATTATCTAAGCAAAAAAAAAAAAAAAAGAAACATTTTTAACTATACTTATATATACTTTTTTTAAATCCATAGTTTTCTAAAAAGTGCTAAATAATGAAATGTTCTTTCGCGGTCTTATATTTTGAGAATAAGTGTCTTTTCAAAGGTATCAGAATAATGAAACTTCTAAGTTTAAAAGGGTTTAGCCAGGGTAAAGTGGAATGCAACGACTTGGAAAATAGTTATGGTGCAACTTCAATGGTTGAGTTGTGGGTTGTCAAATTTAAATCAAAGTTGTAAGAAAATGTTTACAATATATCAAGACCAATCTTAAGCTACGATTTCAATTTTTTTAAGATTTCTTGTAATTCTTACTTTCGAATATCTATTCAAGGAATGTATTGTAGAAGAAAGTACTGAGAGTATTTTAGTAATTATGATGAAAACTATTTCCACGAAGATAAACGTCATAAACTACTTTATAGCACATTAAACTAGCTTTAATTTGAGCTCTAATGGATAGCTGTAAGTTTCATGGTTACTGAGATATATTTCCCATAATAAATTCACTAACTAATGGCATGAAATGTCGCTTTTAAAAAGCTATATTTTGAGAAATATTGAATGTTAACAAGACTTAACATTTTACCTAATTTAATGTTCTTTTTGTTAACATTTTTAAACAGCCGCAATTTTTTACTCCCCCTATAGTTGGCAAACATATCAATTTCGGCTAGTAATTATACATAGTTTTCATTAAAATAATAAAAAAAAATGGTGTTAATTAACTGACTTTTTGCTACTCTAGGGCTCTTTTGTACTAGTCAGCTTCATTTAGGAAAAAGATGGAAGAAGAAGTCTCTAGTAATGACAATTAAGTAATGATCATATATCGCTGCTTTGCTTGAATAGCGGCGTAACTGGCAAAAAAGAAATTATTTTGAAATCGACGTGTTTCAGTGATTAACAGAAATTATTCTGAACAACTATCAAAAAGTAACCACAATTTATGATGCAATCAATAAAATACGTCAAATACAAAATAAAATAATTTTTTTTTGTCAGATGTGCCACTATTCAAGCAAAGTATCGATATGTCCATTAACATTGTTTTTGGCTATTTTTTTTTTGTCTGGTGAAAAAACAAAAAAAATAGTGTAATAAGATATTACAAAAATATTTCCTCTTTGACATCTAGAATCAAATCATTTTTCTCAAGACCAGACTAGACGCTGAAAAGCCTTTGAATCAGTATGGAATTCAGTATCATTTATGTTTGTTTAGATTTTTGATAATTAGAGAAAACATATGTTTTCTAATTTTTTTCAATTAGACAAACCCTATCACTAACTTGGTGTTAATGAAAGGGATTTTTTTTCAAAACTACAATACTAAATCCGGTGATAATACATGAGATCATTTTAAATAAAATATGTTTACAAAATCCTTGGCAATGTTAATAATTGAATATTTTCAGTGGAAATCATTGGTTTTTATGATATTTTAAATTATAAAATAAATTCTCTCAATTAGTTTAAACTGAATCATAACTAACGCTAGCAATAAAAGTACTCATTGTTACATTATGACTGCTTGAAAATTCGGGCTACCGTAATATTGATGAGTAATTTAATTATAAGTTTTTAATAACTTTGTCTATTTGCGACAAGATGTATGATTCAAATAATCCATATCCAAGAAAATACAAGGCCAAGATACACCTGTAATTGAACTCAACTGACCAACAGATAACAGATGGTATTACCCCATGACGTCAGGAATCGCTGTATTGATCTTATGTTCTCCAGACGGGTGTGGTGTCTGGCAGAGCAGAAATTTATTTTCCGCAGCAATGCATGCGCCAAGTGATCCTCGTGTTTGTGAATATCGCACAAGGAAGGTAGAAGTCGAAAGGTGCAGGATAAGATATGAATCGAAGAGGAGAAAACGATGAATTATGCCATATTTGGACATACTTAACGATGCCATAGAATTTCAGATATTTATATATTTGGTGAAGGAATAGAATCATATATTCTATAGATTAACTACACATAATAAATACGAAACAAAATATGCAGATAACATGGATTAGAAGGCAGACTGCGAAAGGGACGAAATATATTGAAGCACCGACTACACTAAGTTGGATATTATCAAAGTAATCCTCATATCACCAGAAAGGTGATACTGTCAACACTGTAAGTGAACTGGAATAAAATCGAGTTAGATATATACTACGGATAGGGCGCCATATTATTTGGTACCATATTTTTAGAAGGTTCGAAATGCGAGATCAGTCCCTTCTGCCTATAAATCACTTTAGTTGGAACTACTTTCTTCTGAACTAAATGAACACAATTCTGACGAAACCCAACAAATTAGAGACCAATGCATAATTTCAGAAGTAGGGTGTAGAGGAATGAAGAAGGTTCTTTCTTTCCATCCCATACATGATTATATAAAATTTAAGAAGACAATGTGTATATTTTTTAAACTTAACTTATTGAAATTAACAACTGCATTATAAAAGGTAAAACTCATGAAGGAACATTAGGTAACACTGGAAACATTACAATTATATTCTGCGCACGAGTATTTCACTAACCTTTTTATTTTTTTAGAAACATCGGATGATTATCAGGATTCGAAAGGGAAGCAAGAGAAACTGTTGAGTTAGAGTGAGTATGAAGTCTATTATCCCTCTATGGAGAAAGGATAGGTGTTTATTATAGGTCGAATCTACAACATATGGTACATTAATTTCGCAATGGATAATCGTATTTATGGTATTATAAGAAGAATTGAGGATTTTACATAACTCAGAGACAAGGATACGAGAGAAATTCAGTAGTTAAGTATATCCAAATATGCATGGTTGTAGTCATAATAATCATTAATTCATAATAAATTGAAAAGTTAGTCAAAAAGTCCATAATTAATGGTGAAATAATATAAAACTGATTATTTTTATATTGATGTTCTATCTGACTATTAAAATATGACAGCAACTCACGTAAGACGCTACGGACAGTGTTGTGCTAAAAGGTTCGGGTCATGTTAAAAGGTAAAATTAATACTTTTTTTCACTATATTACAAGATTACAAAATATTAATAAAAATAATAAAAGGAAGATGGTCTGAGTGCGGAAAAAGAAAAAAACTCAAATAATAATAAAAATATTTAATTTAATCTATTATTATTTTACTATTATTCCTTTTTTTCTATCTTTAATTGTATACTTTATTTTTATATTTTTTTGTCTAAAACCTTATTTCATATTGTTTAAATAAATAAAATTTTATTCATTTTAGTCTCAAAACAATTTTTTTTCCTTTATAAGTTTGACGTTTCGGTCTATACCTCTATCCTCAAGGACAATTTTACATAATGTACCTCTTACATTAACCATGTAAGGCCCACCAGGCTGATATGGTATTAAATAAATTAATAAAAAATACAATTTTAGAACCACATCATTAGAAAAACAACTTTATGCAGGCTATTCTGCCCAGATCACTGTTAGATCTTAGGTATCTAGGTCAATTTTTCTGATAAATTTTAACAAAGAATGTTGACTGTGATAAAAAGTTAATTTTTAATTTAACGTGAACAATTGACCAATTAGGATAGTTTGTGGACTGGTATAAATGACCTGGGCAGAATAGTCTGCATGAAGTTGTTTTTTAATGATTTGGTTTTAAAATTGTATTAAGATTGTACTTGTGGATGGCCGAATTGGCCGAGACATCGGACTTATAAAGAATAAAAAATTGTCAGAATAAAATGGATAAAATTGTATTTATTTAAACAATATTAATCAGTCTCAAGAAAGTGTTAAGATTTTAAATACATTGTTCATTTTTATGGAAATTATCATAATTAGCCACACCTTTGTTGAATTTTATTTATGATATCTATTTGTTTACTTTTTTACCTCTAAGTGTTTGTATCTTTTTTAGCCCACATGAAGCTCTGCAACATGAGACGAAACGTTCAAATTAAATACTGTTACACACGGTCAATAATCGATCTTCCAGTATTAATAAAAATGCATTCGCTACAGTAAGTTAGGGTTGGGATACTTGAATTTTTAAATAAAAACAAAAATATTTATCATAACATTTCATAATTCACTAAGTAGATACTTAGCTATGCAAGGATTAGATAGATTTATATAATGTCCATATTGTAATTATAAATTCTTGGCAGTTTCCCATCAGTAATTACTTAGATTTTGGTTAGTCAATAATTCAGTATACCTAATTATACGAAGAAGTTGAATAATTTCCTAGGGTACCAGCGCCTCGTATTGTCATCACTACTGAAGGACTCAATTGTTGTTATCAACGTTTTTAACAAGGACGTTTATGTATATTTATAGTTTCCATAATCGGAAAGGTCACCTTGAGTTCAGCTACTCGTATCTATTGTATTTATATCAGTCTTGTGAATTAATATTAATTAGTAAATGCAATATAACTAGTGTCATTAGAGAAAGTTGAAAAATTACATAAAATATTTTGTTAGAAGATTATTAGTTGCTCTATGTAATTAATTTTAGATTTTAGTAATTAATATCCTGGTAGTGGTCAAGAAAGGTACTAAAATAGCAGAAAAACTATTTATTAATAACCAACCCTACTTTACAAGGCTTCGTCAGGGCTAAATGAGAACAATATTCAAACATTGTAAAATATGATAAGGCTATAAGTTGATAATATAAATTTGTAATACTATATTTAACTAAATAAAACGATGATTATTGGAAGTTATAAATATAAATTTATCCATGTTTACTTGTAATTATTCTTTATAACCTGATATCCCTGATAATTGAGGTACCAATGGGCTAACACTTCCACATCTAGAGGAATTATGGGATGAGAGAAAAAAGACAACAAAATATTTTGATTGTAGGAAGATTATCAGGATGGAGGTAAAAAATAGCAGAAAAAATATTTATTACTAACCATACTATATATTATAGTTTTGCACTATAGTACAAGAGCCCAAAAGAAGAAAAAAGGCAGTTATTTCACCCTAATTTTTGATTGCTTTAATAAAAACTATATATAATTACTCGTACAAATTGATGAGTCAGCCAAATATAGGTATTGGGAATACAAAATGGTAGCAGTTTCAGAACGATTAAATAAATTATTTTTTCGTTCGGAGCTTCATATCATTAAAATTATCAACAAAACTAAAAAAAACCTAAAAAGAACATCATTTAAGGAAGAGTAAAGTTGCCAAAATATGAGCTTTACACGAGCTATTTACGCTCAATAGTTCTCAAGATATAGCTTTTTAAATTAAAAAAGCTATATCTTAAGTAACATTTCATATAAGATGCACTGAATAATCAGTATTTAGTGAATTTATTTTGAGAAATCTATAGATTTGATATATATCTATATATAGTTTTTTGGTTATATCTTTATATGGTTTTTGAGATATATCTATATATAGATATATAGATCGACGCACTAATGTCTATTAACAATCAAATAAAAGCTACTTTACTGTACTATAAAGCAGTTTATTACGTTTCTCCTCGTAGAAGTGATAGTTTTCATAATATTCAACAAAATTAATGCACAAAAAGTTGGATTTCTAACTGTTCGGACTTCTGTTCTAATACTTCCTGAGATAGTGTTTTTCATAAGTCAAAATTTTATACCAAACAGCCAGAAATCCAACATTTTGTGAATTAATTTTGTTGAATATCACGAAAAATATTACTCCTATGTAAAATATGATAAGGCTAGAAGAATGTAAATATGAAGTTGTAAAAAAGATGACATAAAAAAATATTATTAAAAAATGGTTGGGTAGTACACTAAAAACTTATAAATATAAATTAATAGAATACTAACTAATAACAAATAGAAAATTACAATCCTATTGGTTATAACGAATCACTCATTATTGTACTTGTTATTAGTTAGTAATCTATTCATTGAATTTTTTTTTAGTTTACGACACTCCTTATTTTTTAATGATATTTATCATCTTTTTTACAACTTTATATTTATATTACTATAGCCTTATCATATTTTAAAATGTTTACATCTTGTTATTTTTTAGTACTAAATATTTTTTCCGCTATTTTTAGAATTTTCTTGACACTACCCGAATGCTCCTATAATTAATTACATAGGTTAACAAACAATCTTTAAACAAAATATTTTAAATAATTAATCAAGAATATGTTGTTGTCTTCTTTCTCCCATTCCATAATCTTCCAAGATGTGGAAGTTTTTCCCCATTGGCACCTCAATTATCAGGGATATCCGCTTATAAAAAAAATTACAAATAAAAATAGATACAATTATATTTATAATTACCAATTATCATGCGTTATTAATTAGTTTTAGAGTATGGCAACACTATATTATACGCTTAAACGAATGAAAATCACTGTAGACATTGCTGCTATGCTTTGAGAGTGGCGCAACTGCCAAAATAATTTTCTTTTTAGTTTGATATGAACATGTTCCAACGAAGAGGTTTCTTTCAACTGCGATCAAACAATAGACTGTCCCATCTACAGAATCTATAGAATACTTCAGGAACAAAATTATTTTATTTTTTTTTTAAAACTATTTTTTTCTCCAGATATGCCATTTATCAAGCAAAGCAGCGACATGTATATCGACGGTGTTCTATAAGCCAACAAGTCGGGTATTTCTAAATTTTTTACAAAAATTGTTATTGATTGTAATTAGTTTAACAATGAGAAACACTCTCAGGAATGTTTAAGATTCTAAATAATATTAACATATTCAAAATTGTTAATTTTGTTGTTGTTATTTTCAGTTTTAATCTTGAGTTTTTGATGGAAATATACGTTTTGAGATCCTGTGAGTTCAATTAACCAAGTCCTTTGTGTCTGTGTTTGAATATGTGAATGAAAAATCTCACGAAACTGAAATTATATTTAGGGAAGATATTATTATAAAGTGGCACTTTATATGATAGATTTTACTCATTTTATTCAATTTATTAAAAAAATACCCAATGAATAATTAAGTGACTTTTAATATCAGATAGGTGTTATCCTCCTTGAAATAGTCTGATCCAGAATCCAGAATTAAAAAAAATCTTCCACTAAGGTTAATTTTGTTTATTTGAAATTATTAAATATTTTGTATTATTAATAGTAATTAAAAACGAATAAATAAGAACTATGAAAAAAATTGATAGCTATATAAATGATAAAAAAGAAGAATCAGGGACAGCAGTTGAGAGAGACTTGAAAATCGGAGCACGCCGAAAAACCGAATATGCCCGATTTAAATCATATGAACACGGCTTTGTTATATTTTAGTTTTAAACTGGTGTATGTTTGTTAAAATGTTCACTTTCGTTATTTGCATTTTGAGAAACTCTAAACTTCGATTTTTTTTTTTTTTTTTAGCAAAAGAATAACAAATTATTGTTTATAATTTAATTATGGTTAATGGAAGTTAAGGAAGTGGAATGCGCGCACCTTTTTTATTTATTTAGATGATTTTATTCTTTATTTATATTTATTGTTTAAGACTCACTGGGAAATAAGGCGATTCTTACTTTGAACATTAATCGAATGGAGGGAGGTTTTATTTTAAAAAAATATTATTTATTTAATTTCTAAGCTCCTTTTCAACTATTAAAAAAGGCTTGTGTAAGTTAATAGTTGATATATATATATTTAATAAAGAGCAACTTCACCAATTGTTAATAACTTCTCAAACCATTAAGGGTGTTTGTTGTGTGTCCCTCTTCTAAAATTGAATGAAACTTTGAGGAGTTTTATGAACCAGTGGAAACATATTGAAATGTTTGCTCACTAAATAAAACTTTATTTTCGCAACTGTAGCTATTTAAAAGTCTATCCATCTATAACTCTTGTCTAAATATATCACCAATTCCCTGACTGCTGACGCAATTACGACTCAAGGATGAAATAATACATTGCTGAAAGAAATGTAAAATATGAAGGAAAACGTACACAATGCCCGACGAATCTCAAGACCTGGAATTGAAGAGCTTTAACTAAGTTTTAATTTTTTTTTTTTATGATTATTAATATTATTATAAATGAAAAATTAGAGAGATTATTGTCTTGGCCTTGAATTATTCATTAAAGATTTACATAATGAATACATTTATGAATGTATTTACATATTACAGACTATGTTCATCATGTAAAGTACAAAACTAGCTGATATGCTCGAACTTATTAAAATGTCTTGTATTTTAATAAACTATTATAATTATTAAAATATAATTAATAAAATAATGTTATGTTTGGTTTTAAAAATTAAATAATAGTAAATTAGCATGAGTACTATTGCTTCATCTAATGGTTTACAGAAATATCTAGGATAAGTGCACCAGTTATTGACGGATCACCGTTAGTTTAATTATTAAAATTTTATTACCAAGAAGCGTTTCAAAATTGGCGCCCATTGTAAGCTAAGGGCCCGGTTTACGCCTGCTCCAATATTTTTGCATCAAACTCCTAATATTCAAAATTTTTATAAGGGCATAAGTAAAATATCTTAAATCACAGACATTCCCTATTAACTATAAACCATGGTAGGAAAAAAATATATATATAAGATATTAATTAATAATTAAAATTACAAAGGTGAGGCTACGCACGTGGGATCAATGATTTCAATGAAACATTTTTGGTAATACTAGGTCGAAAAATATTAGACTTATCCAAGGGTTCTTATATTTAAAAAAAAATGTATATATTTTTTGAATTTTTATTTTGCTATTTGCTCCTGTACGTATTCAGTGGTTATTATACATGTATACCAATAGATTTGACTTTTCATGAAACATAAGAACAAAACTTTTTCGATTGTATTAAATGAGTTTAAATGTATTTAACATTTGGTGGTCCAAGGGTTAGCAAAAAGGACCAGGAGGCCCATTTGCCGTACTTGTTCCCCCTACCAAATACTTCTGGGCTGGGGGAACTTTAAAAAAAATCATACAAATTAATTTCCAAATATTTAAAGTGTCATTGCCAAATATGAATATATGTTCTATATCTCTAATTCTTTTATACTTTTTATAAAAGAGTTATAAATTATTCCATGTATAATAATCTAGGATTTTCCTACATTTGGAATTCATGATGAATAATGATGGGTAAAATATTGTTTACAAATTGAAAATCTTAATAACTTTACCTGTTTGCAATATCGTACTTACAATATAGTACATATAGTATAGTAGCATGGATTCCTTTTCTTTTTCTGAGCATAATTTTCAGCCCATTACTTTCATACTGGCTTGAAAGTTTGGACTAAGGGACAGAGTTGTATATAGGTAACTTGCATAGCGCTTGGACTGCAGTACGGATCCTTCCAAATATCCATCACAGATATCCTCCTTTAAAATCGTTTACCACAAATATACGAGGAAGGGGCGCGGGTTTCTACAAAAATTCGCAGCCCGCCTAAAACATCTGTTCATAAAAGGAGCCTAGCTATGAGGTCTCAGCAAGTTCAATTCAAGGTTAATATACGTTTACGGATAGATGAATCTTAACTATACATCTGAAGTGATATTTTTCAGTAGAGCAACATGATTACTTATTACGTACACTGTTATTCAATTTATAAATACTGTCATTATTAAGTATGTAATTTCACCAATTATGCATGTTGACTTGCCTTTCATGGCAATATTCGTATATATCTTTATATGAATAAAAATATTTGTATGAATACCCTTAATATTTCGATGTATTAATGAGAAAGAAAGACAATTAATGCAATAGTTATCGCATGAGTGAACAATAATGTGGATTTATGCATTATGGAAACGATCATCTAATTTGATGTGACTCCATGAAATGGATTCTGTCACTGTCTACACTCCAAGTGTCGTATAGATGTAGTCTGTTTTCATTCTTTGTAAATATTATATATTCAAGCCGTTTTCCAATTTTAGCCACTTTTTCAAAGTTGCTGGATCTAACTAATTTTTTTAACCCAAGTTTCCTCTTCCCGTTTTAAATAAATGCTTCAAAGGTGATATTAGACCGTCGCTAATCGCAGGGTTTAGAGGGGCGGGTTGACTGAGAAGGATTGGCTTCTATTATTTTTTCTGTTGTATTATATATGGTATTTTTTCTCAACCTACTTTTATGGTCACTGAAGCATATATGTACATACAACCGTAATACAAACATGTGTATACAATAGAATTGAGATATTATATATGTTAACTCTACAGTAGTTATATTTATTAATCGAAATAAGTGAACATACTCAATGGAAAAATATATTGAAAAGTTCAAAATTAGAGGTGCCAAGTTCAAGTTGGCCTTATCTTGAACATCGTCAATGTTCTCGTCTTGAGGATGAAATCTTTATTGATGCAATTATTCCTTGATGTTACACATTTTTATTTATGTCAACACTTGAAATACTAATAATTATTGTTTCATCATTTCTTATTCGTTTCACTACATTTTATTAGTGTTTTACTTTCTCTCGAGGTAAAATTTCTTTTAAATAAGAAAGGAGAAAGAATGGAAATTTACATACGTTCATTTTTTGAGTATACCGATTTATTTCTTTGATCCATGAGGAGGAATCCTTTCTTTATGTCACATTTAACAGGAAAAATTACATCATTTTAATATTCTCTTTCAAAAATCATCAGAAAATATCGTTTTTTTTCGTCTTAAACCAACGGAATTAAATTATCATAAAATTATTGGGGAACAAGAGGAATTATAAAAATCATAAGATTTTAGAAAAATATTAAGTAATAAAAAATATAATAATTAAAATCGACCCAAACAATTTTCTCAGTTTTCAATTTGGTAGTTTTGATTTTTTTTTTTTTACCCAGAATTTTTGTGTTTATTATTACACATTTGAATAGAATAGAATTTTTAGAAATTGAAATACAACTCTACATATAAATAAAATAAGGAAATTTAAAACAACAAATTATTTCTGGACTAGTGATAAATAGATTAAGAAGCTTTGATTGATGTATTGGAAAAATATGGACTTCTATACCTACCTAGGAACAATTTTCAATAAACCTCGAAAAATAAACCAAGAATTATCACATAGAATAAATAAAGCAAATAATATTTACAACCAGATACGCAATGCTATTGTGGGAAAGAGGGAGGTAGGTAAGGACATCAAACACCATGTCTTTAAAAGCAATATTTCCTCCAACACTATTATATGGCAGTGAAAGTTGGGTCACCCAAGACAAGCATTAGATTAGGATTGCGGCAATATTTTTGCGAAGAATATAAGGTAAAACTAGGAGAGACAGAATAAGGAATGAAAGAATAAGAGGAGAACTTCAGATCCACTCAGTAACATAACAAACAGCTCCGATGGTGTCGACACGTCTGTAGAATGGGGGAAGACAGAGTGCTAAAAAAATGTATGGAGCTGAGGCCAAATGGTAGGAACCACGAGGCAGACCTAGGAGTTATATGGAGCATATCCAACGACTAGGTCTAGAAAGAGGAAAAACACTAGCTGAGATGAAGATGGTTACTCTAGACCGAGATGTGTGGACCAAGTGGTAAGAGGCTCATCCACGCTGAGGCACTTAAGGAGGATGAGAAAGAAGGTGTGATTCAAATTTATGTATTGTGTATCATAGATTATTAGTATATTCAAATTTCTGTCGTGATATTTATGAACACTAAATGCTTATACGTCTTACAGACTAATTTTTATGTAATCAAATATCAGTACGATATTCTTACACTATTTAATAGTAAATGTACATTGTAAAATTATCTCTTACTTTACAATAAACAGCACAAATGCTAAAAAGATAAAGTAATTTTACTTTTAAATTAAAGGGATTTCATTAACGTTTTTTCTGAAGCGAAGGACCTTAAAGTCAACTGTTAGTTTTCAATATTTTAAATAAACAAATTAAAAAACTGATAGACTAAAATGAAATATGGTAAAAAAAATCCTTACCTAATGATATTTACTTAGACCTTGCCCTGAAAGATAAGGAGTCGGTAGGCACTTGCATTACAAAACTATTTCTCTTATCTTATCATTTGAGAGTGGAAAGTTTCACAAAATAAATTTACCCTTGCTTTTAAAAATATTTTCCCCATTTTCTCTTCGATTATTCTCTGTGGTTGCTTTTTTTTTATTTCAGGCACATTTAAATAAAATTAAAGAAACATTTAATTATCTGCTAATGATTATGTCTGAATAGTAGACAATATTCAGTTTTCTTGGCGCTGAAGGAATGTTTCGATGGTACAAAAATTAATATTTTCCATCATCAATTCTAATTGATTTATGGACAAATTGAGACTAAAAACTTTTCATAGTTTATTAAATAAATCTTAGACGTTCTTGTAATCTCTTATGAAAGTATTGAAACATTTATTTTGACAGTTCACAGGTTACCTTCCGTCCGGTATTTTCTCGCATAAAAGTGTAGCTGACCAATTTTTTTATTTACAACAACAGCACATGCATAATATTGGATATCTACAGGAAAGTTTTCGGTTTATTTTGTCTAAAAGTATTTTATTAAATTTTATTGAAAATTTATAGAAGATTACCCTTTTCTTAAAAAAAAAAAATGTTTCATTCCAAAAATATTTTAAAATGTTGGTAGACTACCCAGACGACCGATTTTTGTAATAATGAATAATATTTTTGATTTTTTGCATTGTATATAAAACAAAAATATTTAATATACATATAAAATCGTTATTACAATTTTTTTCATTTTTATGCATTAGTTTTTTTTCAAGTTAAAAGTTTGCCATAAAATCCGTTTTACATAGGATTCTAAAGTATATATTTTTTTTTTTGGCAAAACAAATTTTGTAAAACCAACTTTATTATTATTATTATTATTTATTACCCACCCCAACTCCTTCCCTAGATAGGAATATATAATGTCGGAACTCATTGCTGGAGTTTCTTACTTTTTGCATCATTAAAGAGAAGGATTTGTTTATCAATGTGAATTCGATTTAATAAAAAAATCGAGCCATCTTCTTATTGATGCACATTTCTCAATTATTAAATTATTATTACTAATAAAGATCTATGTATGGATCTGCTTAATAGAGAATTACCTAAAGCAATTTAAATTATATGGAATTATTTTATTATTATTATTATTTTCACCGAGATACACGCTTGAATATTATTGAATATTTTTTTAGCCGTACATACAAAGATATACTCTTAATGATTTCATGATATACTGAGTTTAAATCAATATGGTCATAAATCTAGTACCTGGAAACACGTCACAAAGTAAATACAATTTTTTATATTTTTATCTCTAAGGAAATATATGGCCCTTATAAAGCAATAAACTCTAAACCTCTTCATATATCGAATCTAAGAACTGTGTACCTGTAATATAGTAAATTAAGCAGAACTTGGTTAAAACATTTCCGATTATAACGATTTCCCAGCTTTATTAGCCGTTAGGCAAAGTCTTCTTGTATTACAGAAGATATTGATTTAGTTTAAAATTTTGACAATTTTAATAAATGAAATATAGCCTATGTTAATAATAATAAAACACCAAAAGAACTAAAGTGGAAGGGGATAAAACCAAATCAATCAATGATAATAGCCTGGTTTTCAATTTTTTTTTTTATGTTCTTTAAAACGGGTTTTGTCCAAGACGAAACGTTGGAACAAAGTAGTCAATTCAAAAATAATATATTTAAAAATTTCTTAATTCAGAACCATCAACAATGCATATTTAAGTGCTATTATTAATTTTATAAAAAAAAAATTTTTTCGTAGTTGTTTCTGTTTTTCTATAACAGTTACAGGTAACTCCTGCTAAAAGTAAGCTATATTGTAACCGTTAAAGATTGTTAATTAACAATACATCTCTTGCTGTTTGAATCTCTAATAGCTTGTACAGATGTGACAATCGTTATGATGAAGAACCTAATCATTATTTTATTTTTTTTTTTTTTTATCACGTATCGGCCACTAAGAACCACGTGAATATCAATGGTTAGGCTTCTTTGGGAGTCTTGATTTTCTTTCTTCCCATCGCAGTTTCATGGGGATTTTCTTTCTTCGGACCACTTCGTTCCCATTTTTTTTCCTCTTTCAATATTGGTGAGATTTTTCAATGTTTTCCTATATGTATCTCTATCTAGACAGTCGGTATCTAAAATTTTAAGTCTCTTTAATTCTTCTCTCATTTGCCTCTTATATCCTCCCATGTTTTTTTGTAATTTTTTTAAAGATCTTATTCAATCTTTCCTCCTTCATCCACTTCATGTGCCTATAGAACATCAGCCTTCTGATTCTCATCTCGGTTTCCAGGTCTTTGATGTTTCTGTAGATCTCTTCGTTAGATCTTAGCCTGTAACCTTCTTGTGTTTTCCTGGGCCCATAGATTTTTCTAGCACTTAAATTTTCTGGTCACTTTTATTTTTAAATATTCAGTGTTACTATTTTTTTCTTTAAATTTACTTCAGTATTCATAAGCTCTGTTTTTTCATATGATATTTGTAGGCCTGCTTTTTCTGCTATTATTTGTAGGGTATTTATTTGACTAATAGCCTCTCCCTCTGATTCTGCCAACAGTACGAGATCGTCGGCAAATGCCAAACAACTCAATTTTTTATGATTGTTTTTGTTCCCTCCTATGGCTTCTGAGTTATTTTTATTCCCAGAATTCCTTCATGATTTTATCTAGGAATATGTTGAAAAGTATTGGAGACAAGCCCTCGCCTTGTCCTAGCCCTGATTTCATCTGGAAAGGTTTGCTTATAAGACCCTGAAATTTCACTTTAGGTTTTATATCTGTCAGTTTTACCAGATTTATGGTTTTCTGGACTACTCCATACTAATCATTATTAATAACTTAAAAATTTAATTACTAATAAATTCAACATTAAATTATTAGTCAATTCAAAATTTAATTATTAATAAATTGAACGTTAACGGACATTTTAGATTCTTCAAAATGGACGCCAACACCCGGATTGCGTTATTAACGAGTGATTTATGTGAATCAGTAGCTGGGATCATGGTGGCATCGCATCAGTCACTTGATCAAAGGGCGGAAGCTGCTAACAAAACACATAATTCCATTTCCGTTTCAATTATACCTTAATGGAATAAGGGAGCCGTTGAGCTGCAACCTCAGTCGCTGCAGTCCACATCACATGTAATAATTATCAAACGGTTCATATAATTTATAATTTCAAGGTATTATATCTAAAGATGTAGATACTTGTGAATGTAGTTTTGGTCAATAAAAAAACGGAGTAATTGAAGCGTGTGTTTTATAGATCTTTTTGGAAATCTATACGGTTCTTCCAATAAAATATTAGTTTTTCAGTAGATTAAAAGAACTATCTAGGGAGTGATATTAAATGTAATATAACTCAGTATTTTCTACAGCGTGTAAAACACAACCTTTTTTAAAATTATACTACTTTTGCTGTCCCTTAGATATTATACCTTGTAGATATTCTATATTTTTCGAAATATTAGTATTATTGTTTCTGAGTAATGTATGTGCCTTTGTCACTTAAACCCTGTATTCTGAGAGAACAGAGTAATTACTTGAGTAATTCCAGCTCTAATAGTTGGAGTTGTGTCTCAGTAATTTCTTAGTAAAAAAAAGATGTTAATGCTAACAAAATAACCAAAAGCAATCTCACTACATAAAATAAACGTATTTTAATTATAACAATCATATTATATATATTATCCGAAAAAGGTACACTACTGAAACTTCTCAAATAATTATTATTAAATTAAAATAATTACGTTTCAGTGCACAAAACTGATTTTTCAAACCTTGAGAATCAAAACTTATCATTGGCTGCCACCAAGAAGAAAACAGCAATGGTTTGACAAAGATTGTTTCAGAGCAATTTGAAACAACTTGTTGATAAGTTCAACATGCATCTTTCATGTAGTAAACTACGAAACTAATAACAAGCTGCTCAAGAGCATGAGATTTAAGAAGGCTGGAAGGGTGAGATTGGCAGGGCATGTTGCAAGACTGGATTATAGTGAAATCCTGATGTGGCAATCGATCCCAGACATTTGAAGTTCTCCACAATGTCGTAAACTTTACCAAACGGCGCAACGTACGGGCTTACTTTTTTCTTCTGGGTTTGTCATTTCCAGCTCAACAACTAACGATGTGGGGTAAAATGATTCATTTTTGTAGTTTTCCTATATTTCTGTCACCAACGCCTCTTCTTAAATTCTTAGGTACGTCCTTGTAACAAAATTATATGCTGTGAATAAACTCGGAAAATTCATGATGCAAGGAAGTACTGTCTAAGTAGTTATACTATTCATTTTTTGGCATAGTAAGGGACATAAATAGTTTTCTCAAGGAAACATTATTTATGGAAACATTACTAGCCTGAATTCTTACTGAAATAACCAACATAGGAAATAACTAACAAGGAATATGTAGCTGAATTCCTACTGTTTGATAAAAAACGGTTCTGAAGTTAATCAAGGAAGTGGATCAAGGAAAAACGTTATCAAAAATCCTTTCGATCTTCGTTTTAAAAATATCAAACAAGGTTGGAACTGAAGATGGTTTCAAACGAAAACCAATACCGAAGTGGCTTCGACATTTATTTGAGACTGCCTAAGTAAAGCCTGGCAAACGGCCTGTTCTGTAATGAACATGCTAGGGCCAACAGTAGGAGAAAAAAAAACTGCATATCCTTTTCAAAGTTTACGTCAGCGGGGGGTGTGAACGAGACGATATCCATATATGGGGTAGAAGAACAAGAATTGGAAATACTGTTTTCTTGGGCTACAAAGTTGTTCAAAACGTAGAGTTCCAACTCAGTCTGCTTTAGGCTGTATATTTCCCCAACAAGATTCTTCATTTTGGATAGATGATTGCAGTTATATAACAATGACTGAATTGTTATATATAAGATATAAATAATATGAATTAAATTTAAGTAATAAATAAATGTATCCTAAAATAAATAAGGGAATTTCATAAAAAAAGACCTTAGGTTTTTTTAAGTTTGAATGGACAAAAATTAGTTGCAGCATAGCCCAAAGCATCGTGCCTAAAGTTAATGCTTAAACACGTTTGGGAATAGATGAATCAAGTTACAAAACTTCGATTGAGCAGAACTGTAGTGTAATAATAAATAAAATCTAAAATAGTGAATAGTATATATGTAAATAAATATACCTTACAATAATCAGGAGAATCTTTAACTTCAATAAATGAAGGTCCCAGGACATGAATATAAGATACATCACGTAGATTTTTCAGAAGAGAAGTTTCGAAAGATTCCACAATTCTTATCTGTTGTTGTGTATAGTTCATATTCCTTAATAATGAAGTGCTGATATTGTTGTATTAAAAAAAACTAACACAATAGATACCTTTATATAAAAAAAAAATTTGGGCACGAAATACTAATTTTATTTGAAATTATTTCTTATTAAATTTTCCTTTAAGCCATTTAAATATGAGCAGTACAAAATAAGAAAAAGGGAATAATTTCTTTTTAATTTTTCGCTAGTTGGGTCTCTTTGTCTGAATCCATGCACACTCATTTTTCTTGAAGTGAATGATTTGGAATTCTACTAAAACAATACAACATTCTAAAGGTTTTTAAACGAGATACTGAAAGTAATTACTCAGTTAATACCTCATTTAGCTTGATTTAATAATTGGTCCTTTTTTTACCTTAATGATTTCGTGATCTAGCATAAGAAGCTTGTACAATAAAATTAATTTAATTTAATTTAATGCTTTTCTGTTTTAATGCAGTATTGTCCTTATGATCAGAGGGAATTGTTAAAGGTGTATTTATGTATATATCTCAATCTTTATTGGATTTTTCCTGAAGATTTAGGAGGTGAATAATGCACATCGTGATTATGTATTATTTTTTTTTTTTTTTTTATGAATATTAAAAATTTGCACAAAATTTAAATAATTTTAAAACAAAATTATTTAACAGCAGAAACTTGGCTACCTTTATGTATGGAGATGATATATTAGAACAGCGATATGAAAGTACCCTAAGAATTAATACATGGTTCATACTTTATGATTAATTGTCTGGCAAATACTTACAAATTTGTTGAATTTAAGTTGAAATTACAATTTACCGCGATAATCAATAATGTGGCTATACACGTTGATACGGAGATTTGATTGAGAAGAAGTTGAGAAAGAAATTTTGGAAAGAACGAATGAGGATTGGTGAATAGCGGCAAGGAGAGTATTCGAGAATGAGATTGCACGTATGACGAAGGACTTGCTGAAGGTATGAGAGGGCATATATAAATCATTCTGTTGGGATCTAGTATTTAATGAATGGGCGGATGAACGTACAGTTTGCAGATCAAGAATCTAGATAAGTTTTTTGGTTTTAAAGTCCTGGAATAGAAAAACATCAAATAGGAATTGCATTTGGAATGTAGGATAGACCCACTTCAACTAGTTATACCAAGTGGAAGCATGAGGACGCCTGGGAAACAACGAAGATATATTTTATGAAGATAAATAGCCCTCCATGACGGGAGCAGCGTCATAATACGCCTATCTACCTACCCATAGATTTCGAGTTCGAGTACTCGGCCCTATCCGGGATTTTTTGAAGCTTATAACTATACAATAGTTATACAACTTACAACAATACAATCTCTCATTTGTGAGGCCTGTCAGCCAATGGGTGGCACTCATTCTGGCACTACATGGCAATATATTTCCTAAGTACATCGCGCGAGGCCTTGAACCTCCACGGTCTGTCGCGCCAATAAACAAATAAACATTACCTACGGAGGGAGGTAAGGTAGCCATAGACAAAGAGGAGGAAAACGCGAGAGAATACTAGGAGCTGAAGGGTATCCTGAGGAATGGAATCACGAAATCTTAGGAATTGTTTAAGTTTACACAGTTACTTAAGTGTGATCTAGGAATTATGATTGTTCTAGTTTTTCTATTGTCGAATGGAAGTTATAAGGGACCATCTAAATTTAGGTGAGTATAGTAAGGATTTTCAAATTTTATCATAAAAAAAATGTTTGATACTGTAAAAAAAATTACGTAATACATTTTTGATGCGATAGTGAATTAGAAACTTCAAAGGTCAACAAACAATACGAACCGGAACAATTTGTATTGCAATAAACATTCAGTTAACCTTTTTCTGTTGAATCTCACTATGGAGAATTATTTTTTAATTTTAATATCGGTAATGAAGTATCATTGGAACCAGATTTTGAACTTATTTTTTTATTCTGCATTTTTGACCCACTTACAGGATTCAGAAAAGTTTTTTGATTTATACTACAGCTTTTTCATAGTATAAATGGAGAGAAAAACCGCTAGCTTACACTGTATTTATATCTAATTACTACAAATCTAATTACATTTTTCAAAAAGTAGAGCATAGTTTAGGAGTAAGTAAGGAGATAATGCAGGGCATAATTAAATTAATTATAACTGTAAATCAATAGCTAGTGAAATTTAAGGCTGTCATAGTCTTATAGGCATATTGTATAGCTTTCACAATTATTTATAAAAAAAAAAATAATAAGCAATAAAACATCAGAGTAAAATAAAATTATTTTTGTTAAAAATTCTACTAAAAAGATAACTTTTTTCATAAATAAAATGAAAAAAATAAAATAAATAAAGTAGGAAAAAAAATATTAAAATAGAAAGTTTTATTCAACCAAATTTTAAAAATTAATTTGAAATTATTATTATATTGATAGCATGTTGAAAATTAAAAAAAAATAGAAAATAAACAAAATATCTGTCGAATTAAAACCACAAAACGGGGGAGATGTACTGGAGTCAAGTATCACCAATTTCTGCTAAAAATTTATCCGTGGCAACATTTTAGGTAATTTCGACTAAGAAACACATTAATAGTTAGGACTAATACTTGGTTGGTAAGCACAGATATAATTAGAGCAACTTTCTAGTTATTATTACCTATATACTTAGAAGTAAAGCAAAGAATAAAAGATTGAGGCATGTTGTTAACTTAAAACCACAGAAAAATGCCAAATAACTTGGTATTATTTTTCAACTGAACTTTGCAACCATTCCGATTGGTGGTAAACATTTCCTCTTTCCTCGAGAAATCCGAGATAACCCCCGCTCAAAATTATCGTTAGTAAGATGATTAGGAAGGAATTAGCAGGGTCTGGCTGGGATACCCTGTCTGACCTTCTCTAATCGGATTCTTATATAACAATGCCACATTAGAACTCGCTTGGTGGAATCGAATGACATCCAAGAACCAATGGCAATACAGCTCATTTCACACAATTGCTTAAACGGATGAAATCCTTATAAAAAATGAATAAGATTTTTTTAAAACAATGGATAAAGTCCTAAATTAGTGAAAATTAACCATGCAAGAAGGAAATGTAGGGAGGACTGAGAAAGAAATCGATTAAGTTGGGAAAAGTAACCCGGAAGAGAACAACTGAAATCCTCAAAACGAAGGAAGTGAAATCGCCTAACAAATGGAAGAAACGGTTTTGATTGGTTAACACCATTTGGTACTTCGAACTCTCTAATTCAGAAACGACGACTTTAGATGACATTTCAACTTTCAACTTCAAGAGTGCTGGAATGAAGAGACAAAATCTGGTCCCATAAATTGTGATAAATAAACACATCAACATATGGAACCTTAAAGGTATTTTCCTGTATTTTCATAAAGTATTGGATGAATTAATTTTTGTTATTTAGTTTGTGAGGAATTGTCTGTTAGACTTATAAAGTGAGATGTGCTATCTCTAGTATAGAATTATGTAATCTTGTGTTTTACTGTTCAGGTAATAATGTGGATAGTGAAGCACTGACTGATTCCTTACTTGTCGGTGATTAAAAGATTCAAGGCTTTATCTTAGAATCGTTCAAGTCACCTAACGTGTAATTAATGGTGTAATACACAAGATGAATAAACAATCTTTCTTTTAAAACAAAATATCAATACCTCGTTTTTCTCCCTGTGATTTTCAATTATAGTATGGCCGATTGATGCAATTCATGTGGGACTATAATTTTTATTTGCCAATAAATAATCTATTTCTATGTTTCAATAGCTAAATAAAACGATTTTTAAAAATATTTCTGTGATAATATTGTCATAACTTCCTTAAGGAGAAGTCTTTTCATCCTTTGATTTATTAACATTATTTTTGAAAAAATAGAACTATGAAATATATTGTTTTATTTATCATTAATAATTAATAATATTCTTCTAGTTAAAATCTCTTCTTTTTTTTTATACAAAACTAAGTAAATACGAATTTAAAAAAGACAATAAAATTAACATAGCCATTGAATGCATTACTTACTGTACATGTAGAATAAGGAAAATATACGATAAAGTTATGAGTTAGAAGAAAAATTATTAACTTTGGATTAGAAAAAAAAATAAAACTTTGATTTTTTATATTCTGCTATGTAATAAACACATTACATTACATTGTGCTGATAACTAAAGTTTGAACATGATTTAAAGAGTATTATATCATAAAAAACTGAAAATCAAAGCACCAAAGATTACATTTCTTTCAACAGGAAATGTAGGTATTTTTTGATTTTTCAAAAAATCTTTTATGAAAGTTGAAACGGTTTGGGAAATGGTTACTGATATCTACAATAGAAAGTTTAGACAATAAGATTATTAATAAAAATGAAACAATAAAGATAGACTGAATATTAATCACGGGCAATTAGTTGTTCTTGATGTTACATAACGAGAGTTCAAGTTCAAAAATTCTTATCGCACAAAAATAATCAGCAGATTACATGCCTTAAGATAAATATTGGAGTTAATAAAAAAAAAATTATCTCAAGATAAACAGAAAGGTCTAAAGAACACACCCTCGAAAAGTGCGATTATTGCAAGTGAGATGTTTGCTGTCGACAAATATAATAGAATTATATAACATCAAATTTGAAGTAGTATTTATGCAGTTTAATCAGAATTAAATCCTTATGAGGTTGGACGAATAGCTGTTATTGGTTTTTTTTAATTATAATATTTTTTATTGAATAATCATAATAATACATGCTGCCACAATGAAAGACAATAAATACCCATTTAAGTATTCATTTATACCATATATAGAGACAAAACAATAAAAATATATATAAATAATAACAATAATCATAATCATTTTATCCCCTTTACCGCTGGCGCAGTGTGGGGTTACAATTTGCAGAGTGTGGACCAGATGTCTCTTTCATGGACCATCTCCCTTCTCCTACCCCAGTCCTTATCCCGCCTTCTGAATGCCTCCTTAACACTCTTCTTCCAGGAAATGCGCGGTCTTCCTCTTGACCTTCTTCCCTCCAAGCGAGTCTCGTACGACATCCTGACAGTTCTTTCCTGATCCATCCTAAGGAGATGTCCGAACCCCACCTTAGCTTGTGCTCTTCTAGAATGCTCTCAGCCAATTTAATTCCAAGACTAGTCCGTATGGTGCTGTTGCGTATTTTATCTCGTTGTTTACTTCCTTCTACCTTACGAAGTAAACGCATCTCCATAGATTGGATCCGATTCTTGTGTTTCGAGGTGAGGTTCCATGATTCGGAAGAGTAGAAAAGAATAGGGAGAGAAAAAAGAGGCGATAACAATAATACTAAGAAAATTATGAAATAAATAAACAAACTAATAATTTAAAAATACGATACCTATGAATAAAAAACTGATTAAATAATACCAAATTTGGTATACAAGATAAATAAAATTAAATTTAAGTAAAAAAAAAAAAAAAAAAAAAGTGAATGCTTCTGATAGACATTCTCATAAAAAATAAAGTTGCTAATCAATTTCGTGGCGTGCTAAGACAAACTATCATACAGGTCCGTTTCCATGATTTTTTTCTCTCCTGGTAGTACTACCATTACAGTGTGATAGTGCAGAAGTGTACACGCACTGTGAAACCTTACTTAGGTATGACTATTGAGAAAATGCAGAATATACAACAGCAGACTGAACATTGCACGTCAGAAACAGTCAGAAGAAGGTATTTAGAGAGTTTTTAACATAAAAAATTATAATAAAGTTTAAGTTCGAAACACAATAGAGATCACAGTTTAACATCTCCAAGTGTTATTTGTGTGTTTTAACGTATTCATTCATTAAATTATTTTATTTTATTAGTACTATTGTTTTTTTTTGTTTTTTTTAAAACTTATTTATCCATTCAAGTGTTTCCTGTAACCGATTTTTTATTATATTTGAATATATGTGTTAGTCTTATTCCCGTAAAATGTATCTATTTGTTTGTTTTTGGTAAACTGATCTACTGTTGGAACTATGAATGATGGTCTGATCTCACATTGCCGTCTAATATTGAATTCGTTTAGCGGGTCACTGAAGAGGATCTAGGAGGGTGAATTCTGGAAAGCGAATTTGTTGATCGGGTAAATTTAAAAATTATGAGATGGTGAAATTGGAGGAGCAGAAATGATAAAGAAAAATAGGAATGATTGAAACATTTGTATTTGTTGTACAGACCGAAATTGATTTTAAAAGGAAACTGTAGGGAAAAAAAATGTTTATTATATCTCTTTATATATGATTATACCATGTATGTGTAATTTATATATGTCCGATTACGGATTAATAAGTATGCTGTGTGAGATAGCAACCTGATAGGCAGCTAGGCAGCATAGATAAATAAAATATTTATTTCTCTCTAGTTTTAGTAAATATTTGAAACTATTTTTTTTAACAAAGAGAACAGCACTAATTAACACAAAACGGAATAATAGTGAAAAAATAATATGTTGCTGATTAGTAGACCGTGTTTTGTTTTACATTCATACATTCCATTCGCTTCACAGATTCATTACGAAAGTTAAAATTAAAATAGGGAGAATATAGTTGACTGTAAGAAGTGGATGATAGAAAGACTGTCCACGTGGTGGTCGATAAAGATCCAAAATATTTAATGTTAAAAATAATAAAAAACTTCGCTAGGGCTGATTCTGAATAAAAAAGGTTGAAAACACTCTCAGTCTTGAATAGTTTATTATTTATTGACCGCCACCCGGACTATCTTCTTACAATTAAAATTTCTGCCTGAAGGTTCTCTTACTTGTGAAACTTTGAAATATGTTTAATTCTCAAAATTTTCAAGATAGAATGATTCGACAATTTCCTCTTTTGTGCATGAGAAAGTAATTAAGGAATACTGAATATTTACCATAATTTTACATATGACGCTTATTAAATTCAAGGATAACTATAGAATGGTTACCTAATTGCATATTATTACATAACACCCTAATTATAACACAGAGTTTATGTGGTTAAACTGTTTTTCACAACAGAAAATCAATGAGTTTTCCCTCAACTCAGTTCCAATCTTCAGACTAATAATATCAATATCTCAGTTTTTGACAAATTTGGAAATCATCGTCGCTTTATAGCTCTGGCTTCTGACCCGGCCAATTGGCCAAACTATAAGGTACTGGTCTGAAACAGAATTTAAACCTTTTTAATCTTTGCATCATAATATTTTCGCACTTGAACTACAATATCTAAATTGCAAGCGAAAAAAGCAAAACCCCACCCTTTGTTTTAAAAATCGACCAAATTAACCTTTTTTTTTCCTGATTTACGGGAAAAGACCTTTTCTTAAGGATTTAGTTCTGATTCGATGTTATCTTTATTTCTAGCAGCAGACAGATTAGATCTGAAAGAAGCTTTTTATATTAGAATTTTTTTATTTATTTCTTAGTTAGAACCTTTTTAGAGTGAGTAGTTCAATTAATTAAAAACAATTTTTAAAACGTTAAATTTCAGGTGATGCAAGAAGAACTTCGAACTGTCAGAAAAAAAAATGTACAATAACATCAAGTACAAACATTGTTGAATAACGCACTCCGATAATAATATTTCCACTTTAGTTTAACTGATAACATTTCTGAGTTTCATTTCATTTCTAAACTCATAAAAATATTTCTTGTGTTGAAGAAAAATAATTGTACATTTAGCATTTCTTTATCCTCCTAGCAAATAGGCCATTTTATGTTACACGGAATATCGTCTGTAATTTTATTATTCAGGGCTCATCGGTTTTGTTCTAATGACAGTATATTTTACTGTATATCTTACTTTCTCTACAGGAAAAACAAATCTTCAGTGGCGGAGTTCCGCAGATTCAACTTACAGTCGATGGTAACTTACAGGAAATTTTTACCTTCATCGATATCTAAAACAATGTAGATCTTTTAGTACAAAAGCTGGGAACAAAAAAAGGCAGTTATTTCACCCCAATTTTTTATAACTTTAATGAAAATTATGTATTACTACTAGCCAAAATTGATGAGTCTGCCAAGTATAGGTAGGGGGAATAAAGATGGCGGCTGTTTCAAAACGTTAAAAAAAAATGAATTTTTCATTCGGAGCTCTAATTTTAAAACTACTAACAACACTAGAAAATCTAAGAGAACATAATCTAAATCAGAGTAAATTTTTCTAAAATATTAGACCTAATAGAGCTATTTACGTTCAATAGTTCTCGAGATATATCTTTTTAAAAAGCAAGAATTCATAAAAATGTAATGTAAGATAAGACAGTTAGTGAATTTATTTTGAAATATCTATATCTCAAAAACCATTCGAAGTTCAAATATTTATTAACGCTCAAATTAATGCTAGTTTTATGTACTATTAAGTAGTTCCTGAAGTTTATCTTCGTAGGAGTATTAGTTTTCATGATATTTGCTAAAATAAATTGTCAGAACAACTATAAATCAAGCCAGCACTCAAATCAAAGCTTGTTAAATTTAATATACAATATTTTATAACGTTTATAAGTAGTTTTAAAATAATAATAGTTTTTAGTTAGTACGTAGGAGTAGTAGTTTTTATGGTATTTGACAAAATAAATTCACAAACGGTTAATTTATAGTTGTTCGGATAAAATGTTTGATTTTTGAAAACATATATCTCTAGAACCATAAGACGTACGTCTGCCAACGCTCACAACGAAGGTAATTTAACTTACTATAAATTAGATTATGACACATATCTTTGTTGGGGTAGTATTTTTATGATATTCGCATATGAATATAAATTTTGCACATGAAAATTCGTCCGAACAATTATAAATCAATATATTTTAGCAAATATCATAAAAACTACTACTCCTACGAAGATAAACGGAATAAACTACTTTATAGTCTATTAAACTAGCTTTAATTTTAGCGTTAATAGATATCTGTATGTTGAATGGTTTTTGAGATTTAGATATTTCGAAATTAATTCACTTACTACTGATATTTCAGGACATTTTTTATGAAATGTTGCTTTTTAAAAAGCTATATCTCGAATACAATTAACACGTAAATAGCTATATTAGGGCATATTTTAGCAAATTTACTCTACTTTGAATGATGTTCTCTAAGGTTTTCTAGTGTAGTTTTAAAGAATGAAAAATTAATTTTTTTTAAACGTTTTGAAATAGCCACCATTTTTTCTTCCCGCTACCTATACTTGGCAGACTCATCTATTTCAACTAGTAATTATAAATAGTTTTCATTAAAGTAATAAAAAATTGGGGTAAAATATCTGCTTTTTTCTCCTCTTGGACTTGTAATACTTGTAGTATTTGGCCGCCCCAACCAGCCTTCTCCACGCTTGCCCGTGTTAGACTAGTTTGCTGCATGCAGCTCTTTCGCATTTTTCTAGATTCTTTCTATCTATCTGTTTTTTGGACTACCACGAGGTCTCTTGTCAACTGTACTGGTATTCATTGTCGTGTAAAGGCGCTCTGATGTATTGCTTCGAGCAACATGTCACACCCATCTTAGCATTCTTGCCTTCATATCATGAAATATTGACTGGCCAATCTCTTCAAGCAGTTCACTATTAGTCCTCCTCCACGTGTTAAGGCTCTGAACCCCGAGAGTTATTATTATTAGTTATTGAATAATAACCAATTAAAATCTTTATTGGACCTATATTGTAATAGCTAGATATTATATTAATTATTATATTAATTTCCAGACAGAATGGTAAGAAATGTCGTGTTAGTGGAAAAAACAGATTTTGTTATCTTAATTTACTTTATAACATCGTAAGCAATTTTGAAGGCTTAATTAAATAGAATGGATGATTCATAAAATTATTAGGTTCTAATTTTACTCTTCTAAAAACAAGTCGCTCAATCATTGTGAGATCTAGAATAAAGCAACACTTCAGTAAGTAATTATATAACGACATTAAAGTGGTGTTATTAATACCTCTCAAGGAAAATCAGGAATCAGAGATTTTCACCTTCAACATTTAATATTACAAAATATGTGTAGGATTATTTCAGAGAAAAGACTGAAATAATCTTAAAAGAATTTTATTTAGGCATTTTAGTTTCAATTTTCGGATAAAATAAGGTTGTTTAGTTTTATTTTGAATCAAATTATTTTTGTGTTTACGTCAATACAGTTATTTTTTATATTCATTAAAAATGAAAACAGACTAAAAAAAAATTTCAACTAAACTTGAAAAATTATTTCCTTTGGCCGTTCCACATTTACCTGCATGACTTGTCTATTTGGATCTTAATCAATTAATTTTTACCCAAAGATTATGAAAGAATTCATCGTACCAAAGACAGAGGAATTCATCATACAGCTAAGCACGTCGAGACGAGAGTACCTAAGGCTACGACGAGAGTTCGATTCACACCTGAGACAGTTAATATTATTATCTCAGAGGTCTCGAAAAAAGAACTCCGGCACTCCTATTCTGATTAGCACGAGCAACCTCTAGGTAACCGTCAGACAAAAAGGACCACTAGGCCCACTTGCTGGACTTTTTTTTTGGCTCAGCGATTACTGCAACTTAATAGTTTGGCCAGATGGTATTCTAGTAAAGCATTTGCTTCTTTTCTTCTTTGGGTTCCAGAAGTTGGTCTGAAGTCCGAAAGCAGCCAGAGCAGTACCATTAAACCAGTTAAGTTATGGTAGCTATTCGAAGCAAAATTTAATGTTATTTAATTTATTTTACAGTATCTTTTTCTCTAGGATCCACCGTGTCACAAAAATCCTCTAGGATTTGTAGAATAAAAACAAATTCGACCTTTATTTAATTTATTAGCTAGTTATTAAAAAAAAATAGAACAATCAGAAAAGTGTTTCCGTGTTAAACATGGTAGTTTAATGCAAACTATCTTTGAAATTTTTTTCAGATGTGTGCTTTATGGGCTGGATTTTTAGCACCTGAATCCTGAACTACCTTCTGTGTAGTCGAGCTGTACACGAGCCGGTATTCAGATCCCAGGTTTGTGAGTAAAGGCAAATCACACTTACAATTAGAGGAGTCGTAAGAAAAGTGATTCCTCTGCTTTTGTCGCTGCCCTCCTCCAGGTACGGTCATTCTATGGCAACTCAGATGGGTTTGGTTTGTAAATTACGTCATTTGAACTCTTTGGCAAAGAGGTCTTACCCTATAACTATTCCAAGTGGGGTTTATTAGGGTTTTAGGTAAAACAAAAAAAAAAGTTTAAAACAGAAATTTAAAAGGAAGGTCCGGGTGCAGTTAAAAAAAACTCGAACAGTCGGAAAGAAAGAAAAATACTTCATTAAAAATGTGCTGCCCAAATTCATTGGGTTGCTTCATGCACAGCATACTTATGACTGTGAAGCACAATTTTTTTTTTTATCCTATTAATAAAAAATAGTCACAGCATAATTTTTTTTTTAAATTGTCAGATTATAAATAAACATTTCTGTATTAGATACTAATGTTGTACATGCTTTATTTTTTCCTTTTTATTGTTTATTATTTGTGCCCTTACACATTTTTTTTTTAAATATCTTTATTGAATTTTACAAGTATATATTTCATAATACATTCAGTAAATTTGATCTTAAAATGGAGTGTTAAAGGCGTGTAGAGCAACTACTCATTGGTAGCACTCTAAAGACATTTTACATTAGCTGGTGTCGTGGCCATCTTCTTTTCAGGCGCCTCGGAGGATTGTCAGGAATGGAAGAGGATGCAAGGTTAGAAACTAGTGGGTTTGGGTTGTTAGGAAGTTTGTAATGGAAGGTATGATGTCTGGTTCGGGCTAGATCGGTTACATAGAGAACATTAAGGTCTTCATGTATGATTTTATTTGTGACAAAGTAAGGAGCATTGAGGATTTTACGAAGGATTTTGGATTGTAAGGATTAAATTTGAAGGTTTAGTGGAGCCCCAACGCTCAACTCCATATGTCCAGATTGGCCTTATTACAGTCTTTTGTAATGTGTTGGAAATTTAGACCGTTTGTCTAGAAGTGCTGTAATAGTCGAAATCGACGTGCAGTTTCCTGTCTTTTCAGTCTTGTGTGAGGATTCCAGGTTAATCGTTTGTCCAAGTGTAGTTCAAGGTAGCGGATCTGTTAGACAGGGGTAAGAGTAACATCATTAAATGAAACTGTAGGGCAGTCGGTAGGTTTACGACGAAGAGTAAAGGTGATTTGATGGAATTTGTTGGAATTTATCTTAATCCTCCAATTACGACACCATTCTTCGAGGGCTGTGATATGGGATTGTAGATTTTGGGATAAAATTAATGGGTTATTATTAACTGAGAGGACACATGTGTCATCGGCATACGTGGCTCACCACTATCCTCAGATAGTGTTAGGAATGGTTGGAATGTCAGCTGTATAGACGGTGTAGAGGATGAGACCGAGGATACAACCTTGAGGAACACCAGCTGACTGAGAATAGAGGGATGAATAGGAACTGTGGTTTACTTCCTTACACATTTTAATTTTTTTTTCTAGCTTTTTATCGTTCTTTAGCTTTATTTAGTTTTTCCATTATTTCAATTCTAAAATTTTCTCCCTTTTTTTCTATCACACATAAAAGTAAATTTACGTTAAAAGTAAAATAATCATATAAACGTTTCGTGGCTCGTTGCTTGGCTTCGTTAGGGATAAACAAAAAGATACAAAGATTTAATTGATGTACTCATAAATGAACCAAATAAATGGCAAATTAAAAAAATGTACAGTGAAACGTTAAACATTAAATAGGAATAATTTAAAAAAAATTATGTTTTCAATTATAGAAAACATGTTTATATTATATATGTTATATTTAATAGAAACAAATAATAACTATTCAAATGTATATTTTGTAAATGCGGTAACTGGTGTGCCTTTTTTCTAAATATAACGGTTTAACTTATCCCCGGTCCTATAAATAAAGAGGGAATATTTCCCTGAAGCTAATGGAAATGAATGAAAACGAGTTTGCAGCGGTGTGCAATAAACCTTTGGCTTACAGTCAATGGGCTCGGTGACAGAAGCCACACCGACTGACTGAAATAGCTGGGCCCACGCTCTCCGACATTGAAACATCGGGACCTTGCTGTTCTTTTGTTCAAAGTCTTTTGTGTTGGGGCTATTATTGAGCCTTTGATAGTTTTTTATGTGTGCTGGTGGAGGGGAGACTTACTATGTTGAAGTTGGGACAACATTGTATTTGACTCTATCTCGAAAACCCGCTGGTACCACAAACATCTTTAGTAAATATTTAAAATAAATAAATAGGTTCATATTCAGAGAATAAATTTTGTCTTCACGTTCACGATGTCTGTTGAATTTTGAATATTTTTATAAAAATTTAAAATAGGTCATGTGTGAACGTGGAAGAGGAGAACAGACAATCGAGCACATTCTCCAAAGATGTGTCCTAATGGAGGAAAAATGGAGAGATGGCTTGAGCCTACTGACTTGGTGACCAAGCTGTACGTCGACCTAGGCCCTGTTTCATAATAAAGTACAAACTAATACTATTAGTCTTGCCGATTTAACTTAATACAATTACACTACTTGTACAATATTAACTTGTACTTTAGTACTTTTTAACACCTGTAATATCACTAATAGTCATCCCTATTATGAAAATTTATAATTATTAGCGTAATTACCACGTTGTATCCTATATTTGTACTATGAACCAATACGTAGCTTTCATTATTAAGACTTGGTCATCTAAATGGGAAGATCAAGAAGAAGAAGAAGAAGGTATCTGTTTATTTATTATTTATAAATAAACAAATATATAATTAACTGCTCCTTGTAAGAGGAAGGTACATTACTAACATTTTTTCTTATGCATTTTTTAGCTCCATCTCTATTTTGAAAAATGACATTTTTTTTTCATTAATGCTTAAAAAACACGAAAAAAAAATGACCGAAATTGATTAGAAAAATAAACAGATAGCCTCAAAAGGCATTTTTCTAACACCAAATCAATTCACATTTAAATTTTCAACCATCCAACTTTTTTTGTCTCCTAAACCGCATGAGGTATGGAAGTGGTATACGGGTAAGAATAAGAAAGTAGTTTAGACGGGGACTCATTTACGGTATTCAGAATGCATTTGATGAGGTATCGGAGGAGTGGGAAATTTTATTCTTATGATAATGGAGCTTACATGTATCAGTCCTGTAAGTCAATTAGCTGTCCTCAGTCTGGACTGAGTCTGTTCACGAGTGAACCTTCGTGGCCGTTCTGTATGTGTTAAAAAGTAAATAGTGGGTTACTATGGTATTGGAGGATGATAGATTGATATGCCTTGAAATGTATTCTGTCACTGTTAGGAGTTCATGTGTAGTATTTATGTCGTCAGTTATCGCTCTATGCAGTACTTAATCTTTACTATACTGAACCTGAAATTTTTTAATGTCGTAGCGGCTATGTCGGCAAGTTCAGTTGTTCCATGAAGGAGTCCTAGTTTTATATATCTATAGTTTGAGGAGAAGGGGTACATCAGGAGAAGATATAAGGTGATTTAGCCAGGTAAATAGTAAATATGAAGCCTCTTCTAAGTAAATGTGAAGCAAAAAAAGATTCCAACAGAGATTTCTCACATAATGTAATTGTCAGTAAAATCGTTCATTTAATCGCAAATGTGAATAGAATATAAGTTGTAGTATATACTATTTCTAATAATGCAGTTAAGTAAATATTTTTTTATTTATATATTTACTGTAATTTACAACTGTATAAATAATAATAAATAAGTAAATCTGTGGACTGTTTCATTTATACTTGAAAATCTTGGAAAGGAACTACTCGTTGGTGGAACTTCAAGCATTAATTTAAACTAGAAGGTCTCGTAGCCATCTTCTTTTCAGACGCCTCGAAGGATTATCAGGAATTGTTAAGGATGAGAGATTAAGAACTAATGGGTTAGGGTGGATAAAAAGTTTGGAATGAAAAGACGGATATCTCTTTTGGGCCAAATCTGCAACGAATGGGACGTTAAGGTCTTTGTGGATGAGTTTATTTGTAACGTAATAAGGAGCATCAAGGATTTTGGATTGTAAGGATTGAATGCGAGAGGAATTTGATGGTTTGGTAGAGCCCCAAAGCTCAATTCCATGATTATCGTAGTGTATAATAATTTTTTGTAGTGAATGGGTAGTTTAGAACATTTGTCAAAAAGGTGTTGTAACAATCGAAATCTACGAGCAGTTTCTTGTCGTTTCAGTTTTGTGTTTGGATTCCATGTAAGTTTCTTTTCAGTCCTAAGTATCGAATCAATTGAACATGCGTTAGTGGAGTACTTAGAAAGGATACTGTAGGACAGGAGGGTAGAGGTTTACAACGGAGAGTAAAGGTGATGTGGGATTTGTCAGGATTTATTTTGATTCTCCAGTTTTGACATCATTCTTCAATCGATGTTATGTGTGTCTGTAGTGTTTGTGTTGCATTAGTTTACGGACATGTGTCATTAGCGTATGTAAGTAAATCATGAAAATCCATTACGCCGTCTAGAGATTTCGTGCTTATTTCTATGTTCTATTGAAATACAACGAATAGTAAGGATCACTAATGATATTTACTGTTATAAAAAGTGAAGACTTATTATAAAATTTAATAAGCTAAATTTTCATCAGCTTGCTAAATTTTTCAGTCAATGTTTTCTCCGAACAGCTAATGAGAAATGAATGCCTTTTAAGGAAAACATTAAAATATAAATTTCGATACTATTTTTTAATAGGAATAATTAAGGAAATTTGTTTGTTAAAAAACAAAATAACATAAAACGTAATTTTTAAAATATACTACAGATAAAATATTTAAGACATTTTTCAACCATAAAGCAAGCTCAAAATTTGAATAAACATTTTTATAGATAAACTTTGTATAAATTTCTAAATTATTAACAAAACATAACTATATAAAGTTGATAAATAAATGACCGAACGGTTATAAATGTATAACGATTTATAAGCACAATCGTTACTATGCTTAATAGGGTTATAAGAGAAATAATAACAAAACTAAAATTTTCTAAAATTATATTTTTTTTTTAGTTATGATTCTAGAGTTTTCTTTAACACAGGGACTAAAATCTATATTAACCAGTTTCCAAACAGAACTATTTCGTCAGAATTTAAGCTGGAGGTCTGTGGATAAGCTTTCAGAGCCACGTAAAGCCCATCTTTTTGGCTTCACTTTACTGGCAGTTTACCTCTTACATTATATTCATTTCCTCTAAGGATACAACCTATGACAATATCTACAACTACAACCTACAACTATTCTGGCCAGGCTGAAATTCTTATTGTTATTCTCGAAGAATACAATAGTAATTATTTCTCTTCAAATTCTTATGTGTGTATTCAAGTTGCCCCAATTATCATTGTAATTTGAACTGCACAATTATAGTGATTCACTGACTCACTGTGAACACTAGACTCTGACTATTCCAGCGAAAACTTTCCATTGTATAGTAATTAATCATGGAGAGACAGGACGAATGGAGAATTATCTTCAAGATGATTGTAGCTGCGGCTATCTGGGGGCAGGGTCACTGTCTAGCCTCTTTCTTCTTCAATTTAACTATCAGAGTTTTTATTCACTGCAATCTCAGTAGTTATTTATCTTAAGTGTAATGGCCCCGTGCTCAAATTGATATACATTCTCAATACGTGAGTAAATCTTAGTCACCGCCAAGTTTACGAAGAATCGGGATCGTCATGTCCATAAATTCGGATTAGCTTTTCAAGGTTTATTTTCTTTTTCAGAACAAAGCTCAGAATCATACCATGACTAACCAGAGTGTTTATGTCATTGGTTTCCAACCAGTAGTTCGCTGTAAGGACGCTGTAAGGAGGGAAAGTATGCAATTTCTCAACAACTTTGAGTGGATATCCTAACTTTTCTGACGTCTAGGGAGTATTCTCTAAATTTCCCTTTTTCCCAAACAATTATTGAAAAATTTCCCTCTCTTATATGTCCACCGTATATACAATTTCTTGCTGCTAGAAGAATACTAGTAAAAGTAGTAGAATTTACTATATTATACTACAATTATATTCTACATTACAATATTACTATACACTAGTAGGTGTACTACTTGAGTAGTTTAAAATCACAACCTATTTTTCCACTATTTACGATAAATAATATTGACGCATTCTTCTAATTAAGAAATGAATTTTAAGTCCTCCTTTATTAATGGAAATAAATCAAAAACCGTTTATCCTTATTAAAATTGAATATAAAGCGAAGTTTTCTTTAACTTAAAATGAGAGACTGGCATACCCTACTCTCCTTCAAAGGAAAAGTGAAGCTGAAAAAAATGGAAGTAATCAGTAATCATGCCCTTGGAGTACAAGTTTACGTTGAGGTTAATAGGGAATGTCCAGAATTGTAGTCTATTGGGATTTGAACCAGAATATCTTGGTTTTTAATTTTGTAACAGGCTGAAAACACTTGTAAGTCCACCATATATACAACTCCTTGCTGCTATAGAGTACTAGTAAAAGTAGTAGAATTCTACTATATTATATTACAATTATATACTACATTATGTACTACATTATGTACTATATTACTATTGTAAGAACAGTCTATAATAACTGAACATTAGGATGCAGATGCTTGACACCCATTCATATGGCAAGCATCTGGAGTTCATCGTAAGCTCCGCCTTTTTGGCTTCACTTTACTTGGCTGCTTACCCTCTCTATTAAATTATTTCCTCCGAGACTTGAAACCTAGCTCGATTATAGTTTCCCTTCGGGAACGTAAGCTCCGGCCATTTCCGCTTGATTTTTATTTCTTAAATAGAAAATTCACATGTTTATGACACTACAAATAATTGAATCCACTATTCAAATTTTTCGTTTTTCAAAAATCAATATTTTATAGTTACTTTTTTCAAATTCAGAAAAGTAGACAGAAAAAGTTCTGGTTCTGAACAAGTCACTTCTAAAATAAACGAAAAATCAATCAGAACGAAAAAAAAATTGTTTTAAGCGATGATAAAAACATTGATTTGGCTTTCATTTAGTTAGTAATTTTTTTCAACGGAAAATTACTAATGTCAAGATTTCCTTTTATGTATAGACAAGAAAACCTATTAAAATGATAAACGATGTTTATCCTCGGATCATGCAGAATTCTTTTATGTTTTTATTTTTGGAAATGAGTTACAATATCATACTACACATTATGAAATAAATCTTGTTTTGTTTAGTATACAAATGTGAAGGACATTATATAATATTAAATAATTTGTTACTTTATGAAAGCACGTCATACTTAGTCATATTTCAACAAATTGACTAAGTATGCGACCGTCATTAATGATCATTCATTGTCCTTTGTCATTGTTTTCATTGACTTTTCAACGTTATTCCAGTATTTTAAGGTATTTATTCTTATGCAATAGGGCTTAAGAAATGAGATGTTAATTCAGTATTTCATATGTATTTTTTTAAATGGAATCAAGGTAAAGAAAATCACATCGTTTTCCTGAAGGGGACAAGTAGACAACTTTAGCCATGAAATCATAAAAACCAACCACAACATAATTTTTTTATGTGATTCATTGAAAACGTGACGTTAATTAGAATATGTTGATCTTATTTTGTCGTAGGTATATTATCAGTGTTTCAATACGCAAAGGAGCGTATCAATTTGAGCCAATCAAATTGGTTGACGCAAAAGTTGGATTTTTCGTATATAAGGTTGCGAATATGTAAAAACGAAAATGCTATCCAACCCAACTTCGGGAGAACTTTTGGCGAATTATTAGGATTGTTTTAGTTTTTCGAACTTACTTGACAAACGCTCTAAACTTCCCATTCACCATAAAAAAATAGTATACACTACGATAATCAGACCAATTTGGACATATGGAATTGAGCTCTGGGGCTCCATCAAACCATCAAATTCCTCCCGCATCCAATCCTTACAATCCAAAATCCTACGTAAAATCCTTGATTCTCCTTATTACTGTACAAATAAACTCATTCACAAAGACCTTAACATCCCATTCGTTGCAGATTTGGCCCAAAACAGATATGCGTCTTTTCATTCCAAACTCCTTAACCATCCTAACCCATTAATTCTTAATCATTCATCCTTAACAATTATTAGCTATAACAACCAATGGATAAATAAAAAAAATTAATGAAATTTTATGAATGACTATTGGCATAAAATAGAAACATCCTGTCTAAAAGCTGAGACCGCCCTATATTACTGGATTGCACAACAGCTAGTTTTTGTTAGTTTAAAATAAAATTTATATTTGTTATTCCTTCCTCCAGGAACCCCGAAATATGTATTTTTATTGCAACAGAAAAAAAAAAATTGTTTGTCTTTTTCACATTATCTGGCCTTCATTTTTTTATTTTTTTCGAAAATCACAAAAATTGTCTTAACTTCTACAAGAGCCCACAAAGCTACACTAAACTTGGAGAGGTGAGTAGGATGGAAAGCTTAAGTTGATAAGCGAGTGCACTATGCCAGATGTTTTTTTACTAATTGGCCAATTAATGTATATGGCTGAGGCTTATGGCCATACTACTTATCTATACTAATTTATAGTGCTCATTTGATGTGGAATTGAATACATTTATCATAAATTTAATATACTCTAAAGTTTTCGCATTAATGTACCGTTTTGGAGTTATAAGTGAAAAAAAAATCCTGCATTCAAGTTCTTTCAATGTAGAATTAGTTGGTGGCCACAACCTTTTACAACATTGACCTTTTGTTCTGGCCTTAATCTATAATCAAAATATTCATAGAAAACTGTTTTAACCAACAAAATCATTGACATTTATGAATTTTAACAAAGTTATTTTCAATTCGTCGATAACGATATCAAAGCGGAAGAGTTCAACGGGAAAGATTTTTTATTCTGTAAATAGAAGCTTTCTAAATAAGAGAAAAGTCTTAACGGACGGAAATTTTAAACTATATAAACCCGTATTCCTCCACGCCCTAACTTTTTTTTTCGAATTACAGTTCCTAACTACGAAACATTGCAAAGAAATACAAGTTTCAGAAATGAGATTATTTCAAAATAATAGTATGTACTATCATGTTAATGGTTACATATTCTTTAATGTAACCATTTTTAGAGGAAAATATCCTTAAAGTTCATACATATTTTATCCATGAATTAGGTGACGTTTCGAACCTCAAATTGTCCATTTTCAAATTCAATCCTTATAATTGTTGATAATTTTTCGATAATCTTCAATTATTTGATAATATGGTCATCCCTTTCCATAATTAAGATTTAAAAATGCTGAGATACTGCATTGAAAAATGTTTGACTGTTAGCAAGATATTGGATAGTATTATTTTTGAACATTATAATTATGGAAAGGGAACAGACCATATTATCAAATAAAAGTTCATCGAAAAATTGTCAATAATTAAAAGAATTGGATTTTAAAATTGAAAATTTTAGGTTCGAAAAAACATTCAATTCATAAATAAAATATGTTGTATGAAGCTTAATGTGTCAATTATCAGAAACTGCTACGTTGGTGAATGACAAAACCACCAGATCAAATCTTATAATACAAGAGCCGGGAAGAAAAAAAGGCAGTTATCTCACCTCAATTTTTGATTACTTTAATGAAAACTAGGTATAATTACAAGTCAAAATTGATGAGTCTGCCAAGTATAGGTAGGGGTAATAAAAAATGGCGGCTGTTTAAGAACCTTAAAAAAACACTAATATTTCATTCGGAGCTCTATTTCTTAAAACTACCAACAACAATAGAAAATCTAAGAGAACATAATTTAAAGAAGAGTAAATTTTCTGGAATATTAGCTCTAAAAGAGCTATTTTGGTCCAATAGTTCTCGAGATATAACTTTTTAAAAAGCAACATTTCATAAAAATTATCTCTTCTTTAAATTATGTTCTCTTAGATTTTCTATTGTTGTTGGTAGTTTTTAAGATATAGAGCTCCGAATGAAATATTAGTGTTTTTTTAAGGTTTTTAAACAGCCGCCATTTTTTATTCCCCCTACCTATACTTGGCAGACTCATCAATTTTGACTAGTAATTATACGTAGTTTTCATTAAAGTAATAAAAATTGGGGTGGGATAACTGCCTTTTTTCTCCTCTTGGGCTCTTGTACTATTAGAGTTGAAGCAGTGCCAAATATTACGAAACAACATCGGAAGTGATTTAAGAGTTAAAACCAATTTTTTTTCTAACGTTGTACGAAGAAGTTCCAAAGAAAGGTTCCGACACACTTGGGAGGAAAGAGTAAGTGAAAGTAAAAAGGTAATAGGAAAAAACATATGTAAACTAATTTTGAAATGAATTTTTTTCAGATAAGATATAGTATATTTTTGGTTGCTTATAAACGGTAGACTTAATAGATTCCTGAGACCGAATTGATTCTGGAGACCCTCCGTACTATTGCCGTGAGATATCTTAGACCCGGTCAATGAGAGCCATTCATCCTAACAAGAGAGGTCTATGAGTGCACACTTTGTTCACTCACAATGATAATAATAGCTCCCAGTTAAAGGCTGCTTCAGATTGCTCTGTCTCCTATTCACATTTGTCCTCTTGTAATAAGGAAACCCATTGTATGGCTCTTTTATTATAAATTGTGTATTGATCTGTCATATTTTTTTTTCTTGGATAAAGTATTTTCGTTTGATTGGGCATGCGTCTAATTTATTATATCGTTTGGACTTACGAAGAGTTATTGAGTAAGAAAAAAGTATATAATAATAAAGGAAGAAGAAAAAGCTAACTTGATAGTGTGGATTAATTGATAATTAAAAGTTGTAAAAATTAATAATGAAGTTTTGGTTTTAAAAAAAAAAATAGGGTGTGTTTAAATTAAATTAATGACCTGGGCAGAATAGCCTGCAAAACAATTTTAAATTTTGATGTTAGGTGAGAATTTATATTGAAGATTGTCCTTGAGGGTGGCCGAATTGGCCGAAACGTTGGACTATTGATGTAATAAAAAGTGTTGAGACTAAACAAGGATAAAATTTTATTTATTTAATAGATAAATACCAGTCTCAAGAAATTGAAAAAAATATATTTAAAGGCAATTATTAAGTCAATAATATGAGTTTTCTTACGCAGAATGGAGTTAAGCTACTTTCAAAATCAGCAACCAAATTCGTTATAAAATTTAAAGGAACCCAAGTCCATTCAACATGCTTTGAATTTTGCTTTTGTAATTTTTCTGATATTTTTACACAGTGGTATCAATACGATATTTTTGGATTTTCTTGGTGCACCTGTAAAATCTTAATTCTCATTGATTAATGTCTTATAGAAAAATTTACATTTCTAATAAAACGCTGATAGTGTGGAATAATTGATAATTAAAAGTATCAAAGATTAATGAAGTTTTGAAAAAAATAGTGTGTGTTTGATTTATAATTAATGACCTAGGGAGAATAGCCTACAAAACAATTTTAAATTTTGATGTTAGGTGAGAAATTATATTTGAAGATTGTCCTTGGGGATAATAGAATTGGCCGAAACGTTGGACTATTGATGTAATAAATAGTGTTGAGACTAAACAAGGATACAACTTGATTTATTTAATTAATAATTGCCATGATTTTAATTATAACTATAAATGTAACAACTTCAGATACACTTAAGCAGTATGTCTCATTAGTATACTCTACGTATCTTTTTAATTCCATTGAAACACAAACACTTAAATATCTTAATTTAAGAATAACTGGACTTAAACCACTTTCAAAATGAACGGTTCATATTATGCTCAAGCTAACTTGAGAAGGAAATACTTTTCACCGATCTGGCAAGAAAAACTGTTGCCATCTTGAGATAGTTAATAGGGAATCTAAAGATTCTATCGACTAGGCGTCTGCAAAATTTGTATTCTCAAAATAAAAAAGTAATATTTTAAAATGGAGAAAATGAATGGCTTTATCGTTACAAGCAGTGCTACCCAAATATAGCTGGTCGTATGATGATGGAGCATAGGAGTATTTAACCATCATGTCAGTCCTTCCAGACCGAGTTGGGCATTAGCTAGCTACTATGTAGTTAAGTAAGGACACACTTATAGCTAAATAGTTTTAATATTACGGACCATTCACTCTAACAAATTAGGGACTCTTTATAAGACATCGGAGGCTCTGAAACCAAACAAAAAATCGATTTTATGATCGCGCGACTGCATAGTTTATTTTAACTTTTCGGATTTCCAATATACTGGGTTCTTATATATGTTTTTGAAGGTGTGGAAAATGAAAGTAACATCGATTATAATATCGCGCGATTGCGTATCGAATTATATTATCTTTTCGGATTTCCCACATATTGGTGTCCCTTTATATGTTTTCGGAGGTGCGGAAAATGAAAATGAAATCGAATTTGTGATTGCGCGCTTGCGTATTTACTTATTTTAACTTTTCGGATTTATAACATATTGAGGTGTCCTTATATTTGTTTTTTGAGGTGCGGAAAATGAAAAT
>NW_027109491.1:463598-464605 GCF_000696795.3 Halyomorpha halys
GCGCGCTTGCGTATTTACTTATTTTAACTTTTCGGATTTATAACATATTGAGGTGTCCTTATATTTGTTTTTTGAGGTGCGGAAAATGAAAATAACATCGATTTCAAATTCGCGCGCTTGCGTATCGAATTATATCAACTTTTCGGATTTCTCACATATTGGTGTCCCTTTATATGTTTTCGGAGGTGCGGAAAATTCATTCGATTTTAAGATCGCGCGCTTGCTTATTTACTTATTTTAATTTTTCGGATTTATAACATATTGTGGAGTCCTTATAGATGTTTTCAGAGGTGCAGAAAATAAAAATAAAATAGATTTTATAATCGCGCGCTTTTCAATTTCAGTTTCCATTGCAAATAGCTAATTTAGCTTTAGTTTTTAGTTGTTAGTTATAGCTAACTTTAGCAGAACTCTGCTTTCAGACTATATCAATGTGGATAAAACCTAACTGATATTAAAAACCAAATAATTTTACATTTATATGCCAAATTTAATCAATATCGTTGGAGCTGTTTCTGAGGAAAACGGTCGATATATTTTATCGAAAAATCGAAAAAGTTGCTGCCAAATCTCAGGCATATACCCGCCCCTAATATGTTCAGTTTTGTATGGCTTCTCATTTTTTAGCTAGTCTATTCACACATAAACTATTTAGCGAAACTTGGTTATTTGGATGCAGAGGATCTCAAAACCATCGAAAACTCTAATTCGAAATTTTTAATGATCGTAATATTTTCCCTTGCTATATATTCCATATATAGGTGAGCAAAAGTAAAGGTTTGGTTTAAAAACCAGGGAATAAACTCACAAAAACTTTTAGTGATAAGTCCAAGTAGTATAAGGTTTGCCACTAAAGAGTTAACACACTTGGTGAATTGTTTATGAAATTTTTACACTACATTTTTTTTTAAATATTTATTTATTACTATTTACAACTGTACATTATAATACATTTAGTAAATCTGATCTAAGTTAAATTGGAGTGTTACAGGCGTGTAGAGAAACTA
>NW_027109491.1:464689-479701 GCF_000696795.3 Halyomorpha halys
ATGTATTATTTTATTTGTAACAAAGTAAGGAGCATTACAGATAAATATAAATTCAAATTTATCGAGAAAGATAATTCTAATTATTGTTAATGTAAGTTTTATAGTTCTAAATCTATATATATATTTTTTTTACTGTATGTTGCAGTGATATGAGGAGACGACCCCCGATGCCGAGAGAAGAGAGGGCAATAGGCAATTGACTTCGTATAAAGAAAGCTCTTCGACCCTTGACCTCACTGATTCCGCCTAATAGACCACTTCCTTAAATTCTTCATCCGAATCGATAGATACTGCTAGTACTCAGATATGTAAGAAGAATAAACTGCCCGAGAACACCGTTGTAGAAAATAAATGCTCTGAGTGTAGAATGCTCATTACACCAGTAGATGAAACTTTAATTTCAAAGTGTAATATTGGCTTGATAGGGCAACTTTTTGATGAATATTGAAAATATAATATATTATTACATTGATAACATGAACCGTTTATTTTGAAAGTGGCCTAAGTCCATTTATACTTAAATCGAGATATTTAAGGGTTTGTGTTTCAATGCAATTAAAAATATACCTAAGGATACTAATGAGACATGCTGCTTAAGTGTATCTAAAGTTGTTACATTTATAGTTATAATAAAAATTATGGAAATATTAATTAAATAAACCAAATTCTATCTTTGTCCAGTCTCAACACTTTTTATTACACCAATAGTCCAACGTTTCGGCCAATTCGGCCATCCTCAAAGACAATCTTCAAATATAATTTCTCGCCTAACATCAAAATTTAAAATTGTGTTTTAATTATTTTTTTTTATTTTTTCAAAACTTTTAATTATCAATTAATCCACACTATCACTATCATATAAACAAACTATTTATAACTGATAGTGATAGTTTGGATTAATTGAAAATTAATGAAGTTTTGAAAAAAAATATGGTGTCTTTGACTTATAATTAATGACCTGGGCAGAATAGCCAGCAAAACAATTTTAAATTTTGATGTGGGGTGAGAATTTATATTTAAAGATTGTCCTTGGGGATAATAGAATTGGCCGAAACGTTGGACTATTGATGTAATAAATAGTGTTGAGACTAAACAAGGATACAATTTGATTTATTTAATAAATAAATACCAGTCTCAAGAAATTGAAAAAATTATATTTAAAGGCAATTATTAAGTCAATAATATGAGTTTTCTTACCCAGAATGGAGTTAAGCCACTTTCAAAATCAGCAACCAGATTCGTTATAAAATTTAAAGGAACCCAAATCCATTCAACATGCTTTGAATTTTGCTTTTGTAATTTGTCTGATATTTTTACACAGTGGTGTCAATACAATGTTTTCAGACTTTCTTGGTCCACCTTTAAAATTTTGATTCTCATTCATTGATGTCTTATAGAAAAATTTACATTTCTGATAAAACGCATCCAACATATTTTAAACCATTTTATTGATTCTCCGTTAGAATTCTTCATCCTTTTAAAAATTGCTTCGTCTAAAAATTTTTTTTGATACAAAATCTTCTTGTCTCATTTCATGTAAAATAAAGTTAACACCTTTCCGACACTTTTTGATAATATTGTAATAATTCTCGGGTGAGGGAAGGGAGGTGAGCAAAAATCAAATTTTTTTTTTAATGCTATTCTACTACACCAAAATCTCTATATTTTTGTAAAAACGAATATCCTGGTATTAAAACTTTGTGATCTATGATTTCCACATTATTTTCAACAGTTTGAACAGTTCAACAATTTTTAGCCACATTCAACATATCTTAATTTAATGATAAATGGACGTAGGCCACTTTCAAAATAAATGGCTGAATTATTGATTTAACTCTGAAATCATATGTGTCCAGAATTATCGTATTTACTAAGACTATAAGTAACCTCAAATGCTTTATTGATTGATAACTTGAGGATATACATGTAAACAGAGGCAACCGGAAATAATTGACAAATGGACTTAGGCCACTTTTAAAATAAACGGCTCATATATGATTAGTCAAAAAAATTTTTTCCATCAGAAAGCTTATTCACAGAGGCCATTAGCCTCCGTTGGGAGGAAAATCTGAATCCCTAACAAAACTCACAAAAACCTTTTCAATCGTTATTACCCTTGTTCGCTCGTAAAAAAATACCATTATGCTTGAAAAACTAAAATTCAGTAAGAAAATGGTTGTTTTTGAAGGATTTTGTCGCCCAACTCGTGCAGTCTGTGTTGACCACATTATGGAGGTATACAGTTAGTATTATCTTTACGTGTTTCTCAATCGTGGCCAGAATAAAACTGCCGAAAAATACTTTCGGAAAGTAACTATTTAAAAATCCTTGGATTTCTCGTTCTCGAGACAATTTTTAGGATATCTATGACTCTTTCTGGCTTCGAGAATTTGATGATATGAAAAATAATAGTAATTTCAAGCATGGCTAGATTTTTTTTAGAGTATTTTTTCTCATTTTCGTTTCGTAATATAAGACTTTATCTTTTTGACGTAAAACACTTGTAATGAATCAGTAGTTTAAATAAAGGTATAAAGGAACACTAATGCGATGAACGTGAAAATAAAGAAACATTTCTTCTTTTTAAACTTTTTTTTTTTACCAAAACATCAGTTAACTACTTCCCATGAAAGCGAAAAACATTTGAAACATAACTCTTTGTTCTGCAGGTGATTGGCCATTATTTAGCACACCTTTACAACTTCACTAACATAGAAAATAATTTTGAATAGTGAGTTAAGAAAAAGATGGTGAGTGGTATGCTATAGCGGAAATTTCAACAAGTCATCTGTACAATGTCGGTGTGGGGTTTCACAGTGAGCTCATTGCGAAGAGACCTGTTGCTGAGAAATAGTACATTGGAAGTATGGTGCAGCCTGTATACAAATCTTTTTAACAACATAATTACCTTTTATTACAAGCTATTAGCTCGATTCATTATTTCTAGTAGAAATGTAATTATCATAATTTCAGACTACACGTTTTTATTCCTTTTCAATCTATGTAGTTAGAAATTCACAATGCATTTTAAACGCAAAATAAAAAATCTGAAGTTAATTTTTTCAGTAAGATGTTGCATTACATTACATTCAGGTGAAGGTAGGTTCTGTTTTAAGGTTTGCAAAAGAATATAGAATGAAATGAAAGAAAGAAGAGAAGTGGTTAGTAAAAGTTTTAAATTTAAGAAAGAATTATATAGAAAAAGTTATAGATGGGACAAAGGCAATTAGCCGGCATTTTTAAGAATTTTAAAAAAGAAAATGTCAACAAAAGAAAGGTATCCTTGAAAATGACCTGAGGGTCGAAACGTTGGAAGGTTTTGAAAAGAATAAAGTTGAGAAAAAAAGGATCAAATTTGTTTTTAAATAAACTAAACCACTCTCAAACAAGAATATATTAATAAAAATTAATCTAAATAAATGAATTTATATAAAAAAAAAAATTAATATTTTAATATAGCCGACAGCATTTGACGGAATATCGCGTGAAATATTCTTTAGATATTGTTAATTTTAAACTGGGTTAGCCTGATATTGGCTGAAGAGAAGACAGCGGCAAACTAAACACAAGATTTCACTCATGAACGACCCTTCCGGTTATTTGATCCGAGAAGCCTTACAACGCTTTGATGTCACACTGTTTCCAGTTGCATTTTTTTATGACAAATTTAGGAAACCAAATATGTTTTTTAGAGTTTCTAATTTCTTCTTTGATGTGTTATTTTAAATATTCTCTAACGCCTGTTGAACAGATTCGATACTTAGGACTCCATCTTGACAAGAGACTTACTTGGAATCCACATACAAGACTGAAACGACAAGAAACTGCTCATAGATTTCGATTGCTACAACACCTTCTTCACAAATGCTCCAAACTTCCCATTTACTACAAAAAATCATTATACACTATCAGACCAATTTGGACATATGGAATTGAACTCTGAGGCTCTACCAAACCATCAAATTCCTCCCGTATCCAATCCTATGTAAAATCCTTAATGCTCCCCCCATTCTATTCGTTGCAGATTTGGCTCAAAACATATGTGCGTCTTTCCATTCCAAACTTCTTAGTCTTTCATCCTAACCCATTAGTCCTTAATCTCTCAGCCTTAACAATCACTGATAATCCTCCAAGGCGTCAGAAAAGAAGATGGCCACGGGACCTTCTAATTTAAATTAATGCTTGAAGTACCACCAATGGGTGGTTTCTTCCCAAGATTTTCAAGTGTAAATGAAACATTCCACATAATTACTTATTGTATTTATTATTTTGTACAGTTGTAAATTACATTAAATAAATTTTAAAAAATCTTCTCTAGGGATTTTTTAGTCTTAATCGTTGTATTAGGCCCTTTAGTTTCCTTCTTGCTGTTGTCAATAAAAACAGCCAAGCTTAAACTTAACTGATTCTTTATTGATTATGATTTATGGACCATTCTTCAATTTCGTTGTTATTTTAAATAGAGGTTTTTAAAAATGATGGACCTTTTGGAAGTGGATGGATGCTCCACTACCAATACCTCCACAGGGTAACACCCTATTATAATCATTCCGTGTGGGGATTCCATTCATTTTGTAGAACCGCCACAGAAATAAAAGTCAAACCCCAGGTCGAAAATCGAATATTTTATCGAACCAGCTTTAACCTGCTCAGCTACAAATGACCCTCTGTGGGTAAATTTGTATTGGATCCTAATTAACAAGTCGTTCACGACCCAATCAAATCTACAATGAGCCACTTGTGGATCCAACCAAGTCGAGTGTCCCTTCCCCCCTGGAATGTAAAAAAATTGTTTCTCAATAACTTCTTTCTATTCCATATGAATACAGCAAGCAGCTTTATTGTTGTCTTTCATTCAAAATAAATTTTATTTCAAATTGAGGAACTTAAACTGTATTTTTAGATCAAAGTTTTCTATTAGATGTATAAATTTGACTTGAAACACAGGTGCAACTCCTATGTGAAAATGTCTAGCTCCATCACTGGACCAAGCCAGGTTTCTCTTCAGATTTCTCTGCATTACCATCATGCAGTATTACTTCTATTCTATTATAATTAACTCATAATTCAGTCCACCGATAGTTTCAATTATATAAAATGTAAATTATGGATTTACTAAATTTCAATTGAGGTCGGGATTAATTCAATGATAAATTTGATGAGGTAATACAAACTTTCATAAAATAATCACTAAACAAAAACACATATATAAACACTAAAAAAATTTTGTAAAAATAAAATTTACCAGTCTCAAGAAAATGTTTAAGATTATAAACTAAAATAATTATTAAAACTGTGAAATTTAAATCCAAGAAAATAAAAATTATTTATATTATTTTATTATTAACCAATATAATGGATATACTTTTAAATATTTTTAAAGAGTTAAAACATTTGGAGAATAGCCAAATTAGATTTAATTAGGAGAATGATGAATGTAGAAGTGGTTGATTTTATCAGGAACTTACTCAAAGAACTTAAATTTTTTTTTCAGCCTAGTTAACTGCATCTTGGACTGAATGATCATAGTCCTATGAAAAAAATATAAACTCGAAGAAAAAAAAAAACTATTTCAATTAGTTTAAATAATTTATTTTTAAATCTGAGTAACAAAAGATATTAATTAATGTATTCTGTCAATGATTAATTACAATTTCAATAAAAAATTTAATCATATTGCTAGTATAAGCTACAATTGGGACCAAATAACAAAACAAATTAGTATAAATTCAAAAAATTTCTGTCTCTTTTATGAGTATATTTATTTCAATAATGAGAACTTCTACCAAGTTTTTTTTTATCTAGTCCACCGGTCTTTTGGAAACACTTCTTACTAAATTAATTAAAGTGCTCTCTGGTATGTTTCCCAAGCTTGTGTGATCCTTTCTTTGAGCTTATCAATATTTTGAATTTCTGGCTTCTGAAGGTCGTATATTTCTCTAGCTGTGATTCTCCACAAATTTTCTATTGGATTAAGAATTGGACTAAGAGCTGGTCAATCCAAAACATTGATCCTGAAATCCTGAAACCATGGTTTTATAGAGCATGCTGTATGAATCAGCAGGTTATCCTGTTTAAAAATGATTTCTTCTTCTTCCAACAGAACATTTTGATAACTAACAGCATTTTGCCAGAAATGAAGGCAATTCGAGACTTTTCCTTTTCATTAAAAATAGCCCATACCATTACTCCACCACCCCAACGCGACATTCGTGATAAATTATTTTTTCTTTGCTCAGGTCATGCCTGTAGTAATTAAAACCATTTGGACCAACAATGTTAAATTTGTTTTCATCACTGAAAATAAGGCTTGACCATTTTTTGCTATCTTTAATATGTCTTTCAGCAAACTGCAGTCATTGCTGCTAATGATATTTTTTGAGCTGTGGTTTTCTCATAGCCTTACAATATTTTAAAAAATTTGTTTCAGCTATCCACTTCCTTACTAAGCTAGCATCACATCCTAAATTGAATCACCTCACAATCCATGCAGAGGATGCTCCTGTTTTCATAACATCTCTCAAAACTGCTCATTTTACAAAAAAAATAAAAAAATTTGGAGGTCTTCCACTTCTTTTAATTTTCCCATAATTATCTGGGTTGCAATTTAAAAAGTTTTTAACTTCATCCTGAGAGCAGTTTGTCTCACGAGAAATTTGTCTCTGAGCCATCCCACTGCTTCTTAGGTCCATTATCCTTTGCTGCTCATTTTTAGTGAGTTGAATTCCATGTGGCATTATTTAAAAAAAAAATACTAACTCACACAAAGCAATACAGTATAAAAAACAAACAACATAATCTCTCTTTAACAGTAGGAAGAAAACTGAGGTTGTATTATTCCATTAATACATCTGACAATAAAAAAACTAACATCGAGTTTATACTTATTCACAGCATAAACAAGATTTGTTTACAAAATTTAATGTTTGTAAATTATCAAAGGCCATTTCAAGTTTCTAGCCAATCTAATAATATAAAAAGAATTCTAAAAATATTATTATTCTACGAATATACTTTTAAATTTTATAGATAGTTTAATTTTATAAATTGAGTTTATATTTTTTCACAGGACTGTACAAAACATAACTTACGCATAGACTCATTAATTTTTTCATGAATTGTTATCGAAAAATATTGTGAGCTTTATTTATTGGTCATTGAGAGGAAGAATTAAATATTATAAACTAAAAATTCATTCCACCGATAGTTTCAATTATATAGAATCTAAAATAAGGATATAATAAATTCCTCAAACTTCAATAGATGTTGGGATTAATTCAATGATAAATTTTGTAAGGAAAACCAAGAAAATAAAGATTATGTTTTACTATTTTTAGCGTTTGAAAAAGTTAAAACATTTTTTTCATAACAAAAAATGTTATTTTCTAAAATGTTACAAAGCCTTGTTGGCTAATGAGACAGGAATTTTTTTGAGAAATCGCACTGACTTTTATTGCATTTGAAGATCAGGATGTATATAGATTATCAGTTACAGAAAGTAATTATCTGTCATGTTTTATGTCAAGTGTGTATGATGTCAAGGATATCATAGCTAACAGGTTGTAGTTAAGTAAAGAAATATCACACTAAATGATAAACAAATGTAAAACTGTTCTATTACTGACAAGAAAAGAACAATACATAGTTTAACTTAATAGAAAATGATAAAACTACAGTTTAATATCAGCCTTGTTCTTACAGTTAGTTGGTCCCAAGCGTTAGATAAGCAGCGTTAAAAATTTCAAGAAGGATTATTCAATAAAATTAGATTTTATTGGTCTGACTTTTATTTAAAAAATGTTGGATTTCTACTAGAAACGTATGTTTGTATATTTTTTTATGTTGAACACTTTATATAAACTTTTAATAGTGTATTAAATATAGATTATTTAAATTTACCCCAATTCTTAAAAATTCATAGCTTAAATAAAAATTTAAATGTAGACATAGATCCCTAATATCTAAATATGCAGTACATATTTATTCTGCAGAAGGGAAAATTAAAATGAGAATATATCCTATAGAGATCGATTCACATTCTGTTTATGAATGTGAACAAATATTTGATTTAGATTTGAAAAAATTTAATATAGCACTGCTGAATTCAAACCCTCTTCTTCCTTCATTGTAATAGTTCCAATATCAATGTGTCAATCAAGTTCCATTCTTTTTATTCTCTTTTTCACCCAATTTTTTGTAAGTACTTTTTAAAACAGAATTTTCTAGATTTAAATGGTAAATAACAAATTTTATTTTTAATTGAATGTATAGTCTAAATAAATGAAATATAATGTACAATATGTTATTGTGTGGTATAATTTTTACTGTTACCATTTTTATTTAAAGTATTTGTTCTAGTCTTGATTTATGAATTAGTCCCAGGATTATAAAATTATTGTCAGTTAAAAAAAAATTAACGAAATAAATTAAAAAATCAACAAAAAATGTTTACTAAATAAAATACAGAAAACTTATGGATAATTAGATTAATTATTTAATATATTGATTGTTTGAGAGTGGTTTATATTATTATTAACACAACCTTTAATGATCCACTTTTACATTCAACTTTTTATTTTAAAAACTTCCAACATTTCATCTCTTGGGCCATATTTAAGGAGACAACTTTAATCATTGAATTGTCATAATCCATTAAATTATCTTTTTTGCAGGCTAATTGCCCATTTCTTATATGAATCACATAATTTCAATAGAAAACTTTCCTTTAAAAATTGTTTTTCCTTTTCTATTAATCTCATTAATGATATCAGTCAAGGTTGAAGGTAAGTTTTATTGGTGATATTGTTAATAGAAAAGGAAAAACAAATTTTGAAGGAAAGTTTTGTATTGCATCAGCAATTAGCTTGCAAAACAGACAATTTAATAGATTATGACAATTCAATGATTAAGATCACCTTGAAAAAGGCCTCTTTATAAACTAAAGACAAGTTATGAAATATTATCAGTATTTATTACAGGCCAATTACCGGATAAAATATTACAAGACACATAGTCATTAGCTTTATTTTAAGATAGTATAGTTTCTTTTAATAATAAGATTGACAATGCTAGAAGTTTTTCTAATAATAATTTCTGAATAAATGATTATTTATATTAGATAAACTTAACAATATTTTCTTAATTTTTTGTGACACCATGTCTCTTTAGCAAGGGCCTATGCAGGATCAAATCTGGGGGGACAGGAAGGAGGCGAGCCATGGTCGTTAAGGTACATTTCAGCATGGAAAAGGTGTATGAAACCAAAATTTTAAGAAAATCGTATATAATTATAGCAGTTATTTATTTGTTATTACAATTAATTGCTGGAAAAGAAATTAACTTTTATTAAATTAATATTTTTTTTTACTTCCAGGAGGGACATCTGCCCCTCCTGATTCCTACCTGGGTATACCTATACCCTTTAGAATAACAATTCAATTTAAAAAGTTGAACTTTCTAAGCACAGACTGACAAAGAGCTTGGCTGGCAAAATAGTAACTATTTAATTGATGGAAATAAAGCGCAAGTTGATGGATTAATGGAAACAATAATTTTTTTTTTTAATTCAACAATTTACTGGCTAAAGTTCAAAACTGTTTTTATTATCACCTCTATAAAGGATTATATTCTCATTCAGATAAGAACAGTTATATCACTAAAGAATGTAGCTTGAGTCTCATCAAATCAATAATTAAAATGAGGGGGAAGCTTCTTTACTATAATTTAATGTTAGCCGAGCTACAGAAATGCATTATTGTATACTTTGTAATAATAGAGACATAGAAAATATTTACCATTATATTGGTATCTGTTCAAAATTCAGGATAAGATGACTTGGGAAGAACCAGTTAATTGTATGAATGGCCAAGATCAGCTAGCATTGTACAATTATTATGTTAGGTCTGGAATTATGGATATTTTCGCATTATCAAATTTAATCATTGAAAAAAAAAACAAGAATTTATTATCTTTATGTATCATATTTTAATAAAATGTCTTATTTTTATTTGTGTTCTAGTAATAAGTTTGAGTTTTATAAAGTAAGATCTATTCTACAGATAGATTGAAGTCTATGTTTTTGTATTATGAAAGTATACTGTAATTTTCTATGTATGTCTTCATAATCAACACTTTATTAAATTTGAATTTTAGAGCCTTAGAGTAAATAAAATAAATTAAAAAACGTATATAAAATCTTTATTTTAATGGAATTCTAAACTAGAAAGTACAATTGAAAAATTATGAGGTTCCGTTTATTGTCTAAAGTGAGATATCAGAACATATGTTGGCTGGTGACATGAAGTTAAAACACACCAAAATGTAAAGGATAAAAACACTGAGATTCTACCAAAAATTGTTTTCAAAAACTCGATGCACGAAGGAATAATTAAAATCCCTGCACTCAAAGAAAAACAATGAAGTTCCCTCTCTTCTCACTGGAATTTTAGGGGTTCTTAGCTCTCATCTATTCCTGAAACTAGCTAACATGATATTTCTTTTGTGTCTTGATTTAAAAAGAGCAATTGTATATGGTCTATGATTATGAAAATTACTCAAAAAGTAATTTTAGTCTTAAAAATTAAAATTCTGTTTTACTTGAAATTTGAAAGAATGGAACCTCATTGATTTTGAACCCTTCAATTATTTATAATATTAATCAGACTAGATTAAGAACTCATAGAAACACAATAATTTTATATTTAATTTACTAATAACAATTCTTTTACAAAATTCAGCCGGTTTTTGGACATTTTCACATATATATTGTAGTAATCATCTTAGTCTTAAAACTATTCTCTATCCGATTATTCTAAAATATACTTTGAACTGAGTATGTCCACAAAGAAAAGAAAATTATTTTACTATTTTAAATACTAAGGTTATCAATAACATAATATTAGTTTTAAAATGGCCAATATATATATAAAAAAAGAATTGTATTTGACAAAAATGTTTGTTAAAAATTTTATTGATAAATAAATGTGTCTAATTTGATGAAGAAAAAGAAAAAAAACTGTTTCTCACTTATTACAGTTATATTACAGTTATTAAAATGAATTAAAAAAAAATAATAAACCTGAATGATCATCAACATCAAATAATGATTAACAAAACATGCAAAGAATATATAGCTATAATTTTAATTTAAACATTAATATATCATTAATTATTTTTTAAAATTTATTTAATGTAATTACAACTGTAAAAAATAATAAATACAATAAGTAAATATGTGGAATGTTTCATTTACACTGGAAAATCTTGGGAAGAAACCACCCATTGGTGGTACTTCCAGCATTAATTTAAATTAGAAGATCCCATGGCCATTTCTTTTCAGACACCTCGGAGGGTTATCAGGGATAGTTAAGGATGAGAGATTAAGAACTAATGGGTTAGGATAAGTAAGGAGCTTGAAATGAAAAGATACATATCTGTTTTGGGCCAAATCTGCAACAAATGGGATGTTAAGGTCTTTGTAGATGAGTTTATTTGTAATGTAATAAAGGCGTGTAGAGCAAATACCCATTGGTAGCACTCTAATGACATTTTACATTAGCTGGTCTCGTGACCATCTTCTTTTCAGGCACCTCGGAGGATTGTTAGGAATGGAAGAGGAAGCAAGGTCAGAAACTAGTGGGTTTGGATGGTTAGGAAGCTTGTAATGGAAGGTATGATGTCTGGTTCGGGTTAGATCGGTTACATATGGAACATTAAGGTCTTTATGTATATTTTATTTGTGACAAAGTAAGGAGCATCAAGGATTTTATGTAGGATTTTGGATTGTAAGGATTGGATGTGGGAGGAATTTGATGGTTTGGTAGAGTCTCAGAACTCAATTCTATATGTCCAAATTGGTCTGATTATCATAGTGTATAATAATTTTTTGTAGTGAATGGGAAATTTAGAGTGTTTGTCAAGAAGGTGTTGTAGCAATCGAAATCTACGTGCAGTTTCTTGTCGTTTCAGTCTTGTATGAGTATTGTATTGGATTGATTTGGATGCGGGAGGAATTTGATGGTTTGGTAGAGTCATTAAAAATTAAAATATAGATTTGCAACTGTTATAGAAGAATAGTAACAATAAGAGGACTAGATATTGAGATCATAATGCCATGCAAGGCCCTTGTATTATGGTGTAGATAGAAAGTTTCAATGCATTGGTTGTTTATTGCTAAGTGTAAGTTAATACATAATGTTGCATAATAATTCAATATATATTTCTAAGGAACTCGGTTGTAACTGATATAAACTAATAGAAAGGCATCTATCTTGCAATAGAGTGAATTTTATAGGTTTAGATTGATTGTCATTAATACCATTTTCAAAGTGATTACTATTTTTGTAATTTTAGCATTTACCTATGTAAGGTCAGCAAAGTCAGGTGTGCAGTCAAAATGACATCATAAATGCATTTAAAAGATTCTTCATCGTGATGTACATAATCGTGATACCTTTAACTTAGATATATGAGAATAATTAAAATTTTAGGACTTGTCGTTATGTGATCCAGAAAAAAACACCGAAGAAAAAAATAAACACAACTACAGGTTTCCTTTACTTCTGTTTTAGGTTGGATATGTTGATCCTCGTAAAATAATCTGCCCTCCAGGAAAAACTCAATTTCCAAACCCAGATGATCGTCATTCATTTTATAAATGTGATGCTGGAGGAAACCCCATCTTATTCCCTTGTCCAGCAAAAACATGGTAACAAAAATAACGGTATTTTTGTTTTTATTTTAATATAAAAATATAGTTAATATTCTAATTACTTCATCAAGAATGTGCACTATTTACTTCTTTTTTTGTTTTCAGAAATGGAGGATAAAAAAGCAAAATTTTATTAAACAATATTTCGTTATTTATGAAGAATAGGCACTAGTTCCATGTTTTCATCTCAATTGAGAAATAATAGAAACTATTAAGACTTAAAAAGTTTAAAGTGGAAGAAGACAATATGTCCTCAATTTATGAAATAATAATAGTTGAGAAAAATGATTTTTCCTACTAAATTTCTAATTACATCTAGAATTCATTGAAAGTTTTATTGCAAATTAATTTTCTTCCACAAATATAAATATTATAATCGAGTTGCATGATAGTTAAATAATGAAGGAAACAAATATAATATTCCCTACCATTGATTATAATTAATTATAAAATATGAATTACCAATAGGCAATTACAAGATGGGCAAGTGTTCAGATTTGACTCTGAGTCTCTGCTCATGATAAGTCTCTGCTTATGCATTTTACAGAATTGATTGTAATGTTCCATCAAATAATAATACTTTTTTTTAGTATTTTCATATTCTATTTTCTTTTATTTATTTATTTTTTTATCATACTTATATTTTAATTATCTTTCAAAATAAATATATTCAGTAAAATTGTTTTATTTTCTTTATTTTAAAATTAAATATTTGTTTACTTTGCAATGGTGATAATATAGTTTACTGTAAATTAATACACAAAGTTGTTGGGAAGGGGGAGGGTGTGCAGTCAATTGAGTAAAGAACTTTATTAAGTAAAGTATTTTTAGACTCAAAAATTTCAGGCCTTTATCAGGACCTGTAATTCAGACTGAAACATTGGAACTTGATAAAAATAAATTTTACTCGTAATGCTGTTTTGAAACCCGTTATTATTGCTAATTATTCTTGTTATTAGTGAAACTTATCTTTTTTTTATTTGTTTATCATTTAAAATAATTTAAAGAAATAAAATGATCCTTATCCTAGGGCTGCCTCCTAATGATAATTATAATGAACAAGTAATGGGGCATAATGGCTGTTCTGATTAAAGAACAACAATGTCGAACAAAATGAAAAGAAAAAATCCAATAGCTAAAAAGAATCTGAACTTATTTTCAATTGCTATAATTACATAAAAAATAAACTGATAATTATTAAGCACGAGTAATAATAATTAAATATTAGCTATAAAATAGAAAACAAATAAACATAAGTGAAAAACATGATTTGACAATGAGAAAAGGAAAATTATATCAATATACAATAAAACAAACGTTAGTAATGGCAAAATTTCCTATTACCCCTAAATGACATAAACAATTTCCCTAAAAATTATTCCCTAATTAATCACATTACACTACCGTGTATGATTGACCATGGACAGTGCCAATACAAAATGATTGGTGTAAGAGTTTAACTTTGAGAAATGAAGTCGCAATGGGCTTCATTATCTATTTTAAGTAAGCAAGAGTTAAGTAGAATTTCTAGTAATTGATCCGTTAATTTTTAAAAGCATTGCTTGTTAGAAACAATTTTTTTAAAATAAAAAATATATAAAAATAATATATGTAGATAGATAACTGACCGTAAGTTAATTGGAGATGGTCAAGGCTTGTGGTTAGGAAGGAATGAAAAATAGTTGAAAATTATTTTTAAAAACCTTATTATATAAAGATGATTGACTGTATATGTTTTCAACTACTTGTGTTCTTGTTGAACACATCTCTCAAATAAAAAAAATCACATGATATTCTCTTTTTTTTGAGACTTGAAATAATTATCAATTAATTCAATCTTGAAATGATAAACTGTTTATTTAAATAAATAACTAATAGAGTAATTTTAGCTTCTAAACTAGTGATCTCAAGGCTATCCCATATGCTGTTTAGCATTCTATGTTTCTACTGTTAATTTGTTTATTTGTTAACTTAGTATACATAACTAGAGATATATTTGCTACTTAGTATTTAGCAGATGTTCGTTAAAATTTCACGATTGTTTTAGGTAAAGTTTTTAAAGGAGAAAAAAATCTTGTATTTAATTCTTAAAATTGTTAACTTTTCAATATTTTTTTCCCAATCAATTAATTATATATTATTGGGTTAGATCGGTTACATATGGAACATTAAGGTCTTTATGTATATTTTATTTGTGACAAAGTAAGGAGCATCAAGGATTTTATGTAGGATTTTGGATTGTAAGGATTGGATGTGGGAGGAATTTGATGGTTTGGTAGAGTCTCAGAACTCAATTCTATATG
>NW_027109491.1:479751-492569 GCF_000696795.3 Halyomorpha halys
ACTTGATGCGTATCTCCCATTTCATCCATATGGGTTATGGTTGCTTGTACATGAAACGTAATACAAGAGACTTGTAGAGCCTTCTCTTGTTATTCATTAATATACTTTAATTTTTGTTCTAAATAGGTAAATATTGGAAATTATTCTAATTATTAAAACCATAAATATATAATATAAATAAATATATCATGCAGTTGTACATATAAAATGGAGTGGCTGGGAGTAAAAAGAAAAAAGCATTCATTCATGGTTTATTTTATTGTGCACTAAAACAGAAGCCATTCATCAAAGTAGTTGTAGTTTGGATTCTATTCTTATAAAATAATCGATATTACTACAATCATAAAATATTTTATAGTTTCATTTTATTTTACCAATTATACTTACAATTGTCCTTCATAATAAATTAAAAAATAGAATGAATTTTTTTTTATTGAGCAAGTAATCAGTTAATTTTCTTAACTATATATATAAATAGTGTTTCCCTGCATTAAAAGGCGTTATTCGATGATCTTTTGTGTCCTAATCGAGGACAGGATGGGACTGTCCAGCAATTCCTACTCGTAGCAGTATCATGCTTCGTAATATACATTTTGAATAACGCAGATATCATTTTCAAAGTAGTAAAAATAGTTTATGAATTAATCAAGAATGGTAATATTATATCAGGGTACAGTTAATACCTTACTCTAGATAAATGATTATATTATTAAAATATATATATGAATGAGAAATTACAACTTTTTGTCCAATAAAAGAAAATATTGTCTTTAACTCTCAATACTAGAAATGTCAAGTTTGATTGCTAATTAAATCTAACAGTTTTGCGAAGAGTCAAGAGTTGCATTTGAAAGCCATAAATATGTTCAACTTGTTTATTAATAAAAAAATATATATCATAATCATACTTAGTTTTATCCTTTATTCTGATTAAAAGATTTGAATCGTTTTTTACTTCCATAAGTTTTATGGAAGTTAAATTTTTGTTTATCTTCCTTGTTATTGTAGGTTTAACCCATGTTTAGAAGTATGTGATTGGGATACTGGGAACTATAACTGTCAAAAAAGCGGTGGAACTGGCCAGCCCTCTAATCCAGGTAGCGGAAGTGGAAACTCTGGTAATAAGTATCCCTCTGGACCAACAAATAATGGCAGTGGGAATAATAACAATGTTATCAACATCAACATAAATATTAATGGTATGTATAGCAAATAACTTTTTTTTTATAAATATTTTACTTTCAATTAAAATTTTATGCAATAAGTAATGAATGAAATATAACCAAAATTTAAAGTATTTTGAACTCTTTAGAGCAAAAAATGTATTTAAAATTATCAGTTTAAAAAGGATGTAATAATAGCATATTCTTATAACAATAACAAGTAATCTACAAAAACTGGCAAAACATATAAAAGAAGTAAATAAGCTATAGTGGTTTGGCCATGTAAAAAGTTTATAGAAGTAAAGAATGGCAAAAATAACACAGGAAATGACAGACAGTCAAAGAAGGTTAAGAGGAAGTCCAAGAAATACTTGTGACCATATTCTCAAAGAGGTATTCAACAACAGAGAAATGAACCGGGGTATACACGACTAGCAGGTACAAGATAGAGGCTTATGGATCAGGCTCTCTCTACATGCAAGCTGCTTGTACTACTGTGTGATAGAAGGTGCATGATTAAGGAGAAATAAAAATAAAAATTTACCTCAACTTGCTATTACAGATTTTTCTAATCACCTACATCATTATAAAAATATGTCATATATAATATTTAATTGAAGACATCATTAAAACAATTTTCTTAATTTTTCATAGTTAGTCTGATGGATATATCGTTCATTGAAGATCTTATTAAATTTGAGGTTAAGTAAATAAAACTAGTCCAAATCTTATTTAAGTTAAATTTAAATATATTCCAATAATTGGTAAAGCAATTACTTAGAGATTCCATCAAAGAATATGAATTAACAACAAATGTGTGCCCTCAAGATACCATAATTTATGAAAACATGATGCGCTTTAGATAAACTTTGATGTAATACTTATAAATTTCCAAACATATCCTTATTGGTTATAAAAGTATTATTGGAAGAAATACCCAATGCCACTGGGTATTAATTAATACTATAATTGCTTTATATTTGGAATTTTGTGTCATTTTAAATTGAATCAATTATAAATATCTGGGAAAGTATAGCATATGAAAGTTATTCAAAGCATGCCCAAAATTACAATAATAATTTGAGATTTTCACTTGAAGCATTATTGATATATTGTTTTAAAAAAGAGCTTGACTAGAGGAAATTTTTCATTTCATTAAATTTTACAATATTAATATGTTACAACTTACAGATTGGAGAAGGCTAGATTCTAGTTGGGTGTAGTGAACATATCTCCGCTGTTAATTATCCTTTATTCAGAAACTCATTTATTTAATTGCAACATTTTGGGACCATCACTCATCTTTAGGTACACTGCAATTTACATTAAATTTCTTTTAATTTAATATCTAAATTAAATATACTGATGAACTTTATTATATTTCTAATAATTACCAAACATTGTCCTTCTTTTTCAATCATTATACTGATGTTACATTACATATTTCCCTTCTTAATCTAATACTTTATGTCTAATGGGAAAGGGAAGTTATGACATTATAATTAACAGGGAAGATACTTTCACTATAATCAATTAGATAATATAAAAATCTTCTAAAATTGCTAGATTTTACTTTTTTTTAGCTAAGAAATAAGCTTCAGCAATTGCAACTTATTTATATAAGGAAATGTATATTAATTTTTTTTTTTTGTGATGTTTATTATTTCTGAAATAGTACTGCTTGCGCTTATAATGTAATTTCTTGCACAAAACTATTTTAATCAATGCAGATATATCTTATTTTATTTAAAATTAATTTTGTGACAGGCTTAGAGAATTGAAATTATGGTAGTGAGATATTGTTGCCATTAGAATGCCCCTCTCCTAAAAGCATCTGATTTATAAGGTTGACACTTTAAAATGTGTGAATATAACATAAAAAAAATGATGAAAATAAAAAAAGTTGTGTTGCCATGTTTGTACAGCTATTAATTTCATAGAAGTAGTACAAAATATGGTAAGTTAACAAAACAGAAGATAACACACACTACTTGAGGTCCCTTTGCAATATTTGAAATTAATAGTTATCTCATAGTTGGCAATGAACTCATTAAAAATCATAATTTTGATATTTCTTTATATATAAATAGATGATGCATGATAATAGCTTGAAAAAAATCAACTTATAAACTAAAACATTAGATGTGGAACTTTTAAAACTATTCCATAATAGTTATATGTTTTAATAACTTACTTGGAAATGTTATTTCCATCAGTTTTCCATGTTGATTGAAAAAATGCAGATTTGATCACTCAGAATGAGGCTTTTGTATATATCTAGGAACAATTCTTAAATGTTTCTTCTCTTTATACATCTGGTATACACAAGACTGCTCACTTCCTTGTTGTTACTTCTTCTCAATTGTAGATTACTTCTAAAAAAGTTTTTATAACCATATCTAAAAATTAAATTACTGATCCTAACAACAAATATTTACTCATTCGCTGAGAAGATGAACAATATATAATTTTGTAGTAGATTGAACCTGAAATAATCTTGCAACTAAACATTTATTATATAAAATCCTAATAAACCTTCAGATACATAAATAAAACAAATGTTGTCAATAGAGTCGTATGTAGTATTAATAAAAGGATTATGAAAGTCAACATGATGTGCTGTGTGGTATTAAATCCATAAACTAATTAACATAGGAGGAGATGAAAGGAAAAGTGGTGTAACTGATTTTTTTTTTTGTATTCTAAAGTTATGGACACATCTGCATTCTCCATACTCAGATCTATTAGATGAAAGAGTAATGCGATTCATAACTCTCTTACTAGCCAGTCAACAGCAGGATTTTTTTGGCATATGAATGAAATTGTTGATATATGTTTATGATAGTGGGAAAAGTGGAATAAGTCAGACTTACACCACTTTTCTATTCAGGTCAGTGTCAATAGAGATGGCAATTTCCAGTTATTCAGTTTTTTTTTTTTTTTTTTTTTTTTTTTTTTTTTTTTTTTTTTTTTTTTTTTTTAGCTTTTGGTGTAATACAAAATAACTGGTTTTCAGTTTTTTTTAATTCAACAAAAAAATTACTATTAAGTATGAAAAACCTCAAAAAGGAAAATAAATGTAGTTGCCCAAACTCGTTGTTACAGATCCAACATATTTGATCAACCATACATCTTATTTTATAAGAAAATTTTTAATGGAAACATGCCTTTCTCCAGGTTTTAGCATCATTCCAAACCAGAGTAAAAGACCGATAAAGAACATTGAACACTGTTACCTTTACAGTAAACAAAGTCCTACCCATAACAGTAAAAGAAATCCCAGATAAGTATGAACTACTTTCCTCCATACCGCATATTAATCATTGCTACTGTAGAAGTCTGACAGGTCATAACATCATTAAAGACCATGCACCACTGACTGACAATGAAGAGGATATGGATTAGAGAAAAATTAGTAAATGACTTGTGTTTTCGAGTAATTTTAAGTACGTTCTAATTTCTTAAAAAAAAAAGAAATTAATTAAAAGGTCCATAGCACAAGTAGTTGAGGCGTAGGTCTTTGCAACCTGGGAACTGTGGCGTTGCCGGTTCGAATCCGGCCTGAGGGTTCGACTTATTTGTGAAGTGGGATTCTGTTTGATATTTGAAGGCATGATGGATGAAGGTTTTGGATAGTTTTAGTTTGGTCTCATGGGAGATAAACCTGCTACTCATTCTTTTTCTATACTTGATAGAAGTGAAACACCATGGCAACTACAACACTCTTCCATGTCACCATTTTTATATACCAGATGAATAATAGTATTATTATAGTTTTCTAGTTTCTTTTCTCCTCTCCAGATAGTTATCCTTTTCTATTAGTTCATCATTATATTTAATTTAGCACCACTTGCTTCCCTCCAAGCCGGTGGCTTTCTAGTTTCTCAGGTTGTGAATAGCTTCTCCAAACTCCTCTCAGACATAGACTATTTCAAAAAACTAAACTATATTTATTAAATCAATTATATTTCAAAACTAAGTATGTAACCCCATCAGAATAAAAAATATTGCAATAAATGTAGTAAATATAATGTATGTGAAGATTGGAAAATTGGAAACCATATCTATAAGTTTTTAAAATTTGTTTAAAGGAAAACCAAGTACTGGAGCCGACACAAACAGACCTCAGGACCAATCTCAAAGTGTAGTGTTTCCTAACCAGCCAATACCACCATCTCATGGTGGGTACAGACCTCAACCTAATTCTCCGTCAACTCCTGGAACTTCTCAAGCTAACTACCCAACAAAATTAGCCCCAAATCAAAGCTGCTCAACCTATGGGCTCTTATATCAGAACCCAGAAGATTGTTCAACTTACTTCATGTGCAACCAAAGGAGGTTGGTTCTGGTTCACTGTACAAGAGGCTATTTCTATATACCAGAGCGAAAAAGATGTGAAACAACATTTCCTAACGGGTGTAAATTTGTTGAACATAGTGTGGGTGAATCAAAGCCCATATATGAAACAGAAAATGATGTTTGGCAGTATCAAAGAAACCTCAAAGGATAAACCAAATGTATAAAGTTGATTATTTGTCCAGTGAATTAATCTGTTGAAAATAAAAAAATAAAGTGTCAACAGAGTTTATATATGTATTTGTATTTTTTTTTCTTTTAATCAAGTAAGACTGTTAATAATAGGTAATATTTTTTTCTTTTTTATAATTTGTAATATTTTGCCATAAACTTGCCTATGGATTTGTATTACTTGTCACATTAACGGTAATGCATGATTAAATGATCTTCCTCTAATTCATGTTCCTTCAATCACATTTTAAAATGAATCGGTATTTTTGGCAATTCTTTTTGCGGCTTCATTCTCTTAACGTGACATATTATCTTGATGTAGGAATGTTTGGCATTATAGCATACTGGTATTACAGTTCAATATATATACAAATTGAATATTAGATATTTATATTTGTCTTTCTGAACATCACTTGCTTGTGTTCTTTATGTGTAAAAAAAATAGCAGAAAAATGGTTGATGAAAATTAAAGTTTATGTAATATTTTGCTTCATACATTTTTGAAATTCTTCTGAAACTATTATTAAGAAATAATCTTATAGGATTGTTATCATTATGAACTATTAAATACCAAATGCTTAGTGTTCTTTATTATGGTCTGTTTGTAAGTTTATACTGTTATCAATAGAAAAGCTCCATATAAATGGTAATAACTGACATTTAATCAAACATATTAGGGATGAGAAAAAGACTGTCCTACTTTTGACCTGATTAAATTTTTTTTCAGTTTTGGTACAGATTTAACAGTCTTAATTAAGGATTAAAGACTGATTTGTTGCTAGTACATCAGATCAGGTCATAAAGAAGCATTTTATATGCTATGTTAAATTTTTCAGTAGTAACATTTTTAGAGGAAGCCCTTCAATTCATATAAAATTAAATAGCACCTGTTGCTGTGGATATTGCTGTGGGATTTTTTTAATACATGATTAGTGTGATTGCGGCATTATAGACCAAACTTTATTCCAATTGTGAGCATTACAAAGCTTTCAAACTGAAGCTTATCGTTCAAAGTATTCCATCAATGACATGATAGCAATAGTATAACATTATTCTTACATACTTCTGATAATTTTTGGACAGAAATAATATCAGAACTATTCGTTTTTAGATTAAAATAGTTAGTACATTTAACTTTATTGAATAAACAGGGGTAGGTCATGATATGGATATAGAGATAGATGATCCATTTAAATTTTGATTTTTTATTTTTAAATCTTTTTTGAAAAGACAAATTTGCATTATAAAAAACATTGTTCCAATCAATTATGAATTGGATCCATTGGATCCATTAAACGTTTGAATTTTGAAAGTGGCAAAAGACCACTTTTGCTCTCACAGTCTCATATTGTGTATAGTTTTTAACAAAATTTTTCATACTAACAATCTTCAAAACCTTAAATTGGGTTGTGTTGCTTTTGAAATTAGTTGTACTGTGAAAAATAAATTTTAAAACATATTTTCACTTAATTTTTAAATTTATCTTAAGTTATTATAACATTATCTGCTAGCAAAATTCATCATATAAAAAGATTTTATATAAATAAATAACTGTTTGTTGTTTGTTTTTTACCAATTCTTCAAATTGTTCAATTATATAGAATCTATTTAGGATGGAGAATTTTGGTAGGAGATGATGTTATGCTTATTTAAGACTAATATAAAAATATAGATTATTTATGAATGGAATATGGTCCTGGTACGGTAAAAAAAAAACTCAAATAGTAGATAATTATACTATTTTATTGAGCCAACGTTTCGCCCCACGTTGCGAGGCTTTGTCAGGGCTGTTTTGACAGCAGTCAAAGACAAAGTCAATTTATATTTGTTGAAATGATATTTTACTTTTCAACTTATTCAGATCTAATCTGAATTAATTTTCTTTTACTTTTAACTAATTTCATATTAAAAAAAAATAGATGCTACCCTACTTGAAGTTTTAAAAACTGTTGGTCTGAAAACTTTTGCTGGATACTATACAGTGGGCTCTTCCTAATCTGAACTAATTAAAACAAAGGGGTTTCGGATTAGCATAACATTTGGATTATAGAATAGGGCAAAAAGTTACTTTATAAATAACAAATCAATTTATCAACAATACAATTTTGCACTGCAGATTAATTTAATGAAAAAGTTGATTTTATTCGCAGCTAAAGAAATTGAGAACTTTCAAAATTTTAATAAATAACAAGTTAATATTTTTAACTAGATTATTTAAGCCTCAACATGTAAGGTGTTAATAATATATTTTTCTTGAATGTATGAATATAAGTAACTACATATAGATAAAATCGTTTAAGCTGTGGTTCAGATTATAGAATGGTTTGAATTAGCGTGGTTCGGACTTGCAAAAGTCCATTGTACATTACAAATTTGTCAACAATATGATTTCAATTTGGAACATTAATATAAGAAAGACATATAAATTAATGTAAAAAAAAAAAATGCATCATGATATAACACCACAATAGATTTAGCAACAGATACGTGAATTTGTAAAAAAAATATGATTGATATGAGTGTTTCAAAGTAATTTAGGTTTTGGTAAATGCTAAACTGAATAATTATTCAAATTTATTACAGTTTTCCTTTTCTTGTTTATCAAATTGTATAAAATATAATTATAGAGCCATAACTCTTTCGAAATATTTAAAAAACTCAGTTTATATTAGCCCCACCTTAAAAATTATGTTCAGTGTTTAAAATAATTAGATAAAGTTATTCATTCATATTCAATATTCTCATATATACTCTATTCACAGTAAAAGTTATTGGGTATCCGTTTAATTTACACACAATATAATAGGTTTAGCATTTGATTTCTGATTCACAGGTATTTTAACATAAAATCTTTTATAATCAATGCTAAATAAGTAAAAAATGACCAAATAATGGAAATCGTTAAGAAATATTAATAGTTACCCTTTTTTTTCTTTTTCCCGAACCCTCTAAAACAGAAATAAAAAATGAATTAGTAAGTGCATTACTGTGAAAAAGAAAAGTAATTCGTGTTGTGTCTTACCTTTTAATACCTTTGGTATTTTAAGGTTACCTGTTATGTTTAATATCATATATGAGCTATCCATTCTAAAAACGAGCTATTTTAAGTCCGGAGGTGAGGGGCCTCCTTGATAGTTACCCTTTAATAAATAAATATTTATTTATTCAGTGAAGGTCCTGATACAAAGATGATTTTGGTTCTACTGACTGGCGATTCTCATTAAATGGTTTTTATTGATATTTTCAAATAGCTTGGACTAATTGTAAGTTGATTTCTCGTATCTTTTGTGATATGTTAACTTCCAATAATGTCGATTTTTAACAAAATACTATTTGAAATCTATCATAACTTGTATAATGAAACTCTATGTTAGTTGAACTCAAAAACTAACAGGTAGCGCTGTATGCGCCGATTCCTTTGGGCGGTATTAGAATACTGATAATTCAATTGCCAGAATTCAAGAAATACAATTATTTGTTAATGATGAATAAGTATTTATAAACAATAAATAAATAAGATATTTAATTATAGGAACTAAATAAATAATTTAACAATATATTTGAAAACAAACTAGAAGATATAAAGATTTATAATTTCAGATCAATTCATCAATGATTAGTGCTTGGTCGGTAAATTAGTTTCAAAGGAATATTTCTCCTCGAAATATAAAGGTACAGTATAACACTAATAGTTCGATTTTAAAGTGTCCTAAGATTAATTACGAATTAACGACATCAATAATCAGGTAATACAAAATTTTATTATCATGTTCACGTTATTCTTAAGTAAAAAGTCACTTTAGAAGCTTGAAACAAAGAAATAAAAAAATTCAAGTTCAATTGAAGGTAGCCTTGAATCCCAAATAAGTGCTTTATCAGTGCCCCAAGAGTTGCAAAATCAAACTTAATTTTCTATATTAACGATTTTTTAATTTGCTCATTATTTTAAAAAATAAAAATCCCTTTGTTTTTTGGCAAGCGAGTTATGCATTTTCCTCCTAGATTTTTCTGTTTTGTTTTTGTTTTTGGTGTTATGGTCTTCCAATAATCTAAATAATTACTTTTACAAAATTTTTTATTGTGATTACCCATTTTTTCATTTTTTATATGAAGTTACTGCAAGTTGATTATTGGCAATAATTCAACGAACAACGTTAAGTAACAATCTGTTTCTACACCTATTCTTCATCATCTGTGTTCTTTCTTGTAGTTGGTGCTTTATTCGAGTCCAAAGGGGACATTCCAAAACCCTCAATCCAGACTGTTACTCCTGTGAAAAAAATCCAGCAGAGTTTATGACAACAATTTTTTCTCCTATATTCAGAAAAAAAACTCTAAGTTTCTCAGATATAATTGGATTTTATTAAGTGATTTAGATTAGTAAAAATAATGTTCAATCTCTGACCTTATTTTTTATTTCTATTTTAAATTTATGTTGAAACTTTATGAAATGCTTTTAGGACCATAACTCAATCAAACTTTTCACAATAAAAGATATATTATACTTTTTGTTCTTAAAAATTTTTAAAGCAAACATTGGAAAAAAAAGAAAACAGAGTTTCACACCACTTCTAGAAAACTGTGGACATCAAAGCAACAGTTTATTTGAGAATTACGATTATTAATATATTATATGATTATTAATATTATTATACGAGGTATATTATTATTAAATTAATAAGTTTTATGGCTATTAAGAATAGGGTTAATAGTCATAAGGATCGACTATGATTATGAATCGATTAGCCTGCCAACTCTACATATTATCCATATGCCTCCATACTTATATTTTAATGATAGTACTTACATCATTAATTGTACAGCCTTCCTTTGAATATGATTTTTCACTACCTGCCTCAGCTAGAAGTATAAGTAAGAAAAATATAAAAAGTGGTGTAAGTTCACTGCAAAAAATGGTATACCAAGGATGAGGAAAAAGAAAACCCAGCAGCTCACGTTTTGAATATATTTCCCTCTTAAGAACAGGAAAATGATCTCATTCTGCACTTTTTAAGCAGTTTCCACGTGATAATTGGTGTAACCACTGAGGCCATATTTTTAATGAGCATGTTCTTTGTCTGAAATTATTTTAGATGATCCCATATTCGTTCAGTATCAAAACGAAGAATAACTTTGCTTAGATAGTAGGGTTTTCGTTGGCATTGGGGTTGTTTGCGATTGAAATGCAAGTTTTCGGGTTTTGACCATAAATTTGAGTTTGAATCGATTCATATCCCTGGGAAACTGCATCTATTTTTACTTTAACTTATCGATATATAGAATATAGAATAGGGAGAAATCATTGTGATTGTGAAAAATTTCGAATTCAACTTTGCGATGGAAACACACGGTTTGGCTCCCCCCCAATACAAAAAAAAACAAAAACAAAGGTGTATTGCAAAATAGTGTAAGCGTATGTGTACACATACACAGCGTAGCTCAAAAGCGATATGTGGTACGAAATTTATTAATTCGTATTTAAGGAGGGTAAATGGCCAGATGTGTCAATTAATGTAATATTTTTTTCACATTCTTTCAATTTTCTAGAAAACGGTTCATACAATTTTGATTAAAATTGGTATATCAATGAACCATCAAGTGATCTTTAACAACATTAACCAGCTCTCATTGTTAGTTGTAATAAAAAATGATATGTGGTTTTGTATAAAATATAAAACAAATTCGATAATTATTGTTTTACATAGTCAGGTTTTACTTTCATTAAACTATATATGGAAATTAATGTCATACTTAATATTAAAGAAATACTTTTTTTTGAAATGTGGAAGAAATTGCCTCAAAGTGCAAGGTTTGTGTTGGGATATCTGCAGCTGAGGGAGTTGAGGTGTAGGCCATTGCAACCACGGAACTGCAGAACGCTGATTCGAATCCGCCCTGGGCGTTGTATTTTTGTGGTGGTCGCACGAAGTGAAAACTAGACCTCCATCATTATTCCATTCTAGGTAATACCCCTTTGTATCGGAAATGTTCAGGAAGGGGGTTATAATAAAACTTGATTTTTAATTTATTAATTAATTTGATTTTTGTCATTGCTTGGATTCGATGACTATTTTTGTAATCCTACTAATAAAATATACTTGTTTTTATTTGCTGTTGCAAATTGCAACAAAAATGTCTGGAGAAAAACTAATGAGATTTTCCATCAGAAGATGGTCAGGGCTGCGGCCAAGAAGGTAGAAAAATAGTATTAAACTATTTATATATTATCTACTGACGTTTCGCCCTAGGTTCTACATCGTAAGTCGAGATATTGGTAAAAAATACGGTATATATCAGATTTTTCATCGTCTCTGGGTTTCGATGTGGTGCATATTAGTGAAGTAAAAGGGTCTTGCATCTTAATTAGAGGTGGGAAGGATCTTTTCATGACCTTATTCAAAGTGCTTTGCTTCTTCTACTGACAATGAGTGATTGGGACCGATTCGGGAAAACGAATGGTAACTCAATAAATCACTTGAAGTGAGCCATCAGTGCTGATGCATAATCCATCTGAGTGCCAACACTTCTTGCGTAAAAAAAAAGTTTCTTCACTCAGGATTAATTTGATTTTATCCGTGAAAAGGGCATTATTGGTCTCCTCTTATGAACCTTGGTTTAAATGATTTTTATTATCATTTGTTGGTTTGATCACGTAAGTCACAATTCCAATAACGTAAACAGGAGCCTTCGAGATTCACTATGATAAATTTGAAGTTCTGAATTGCTGGGAGAACTATTTATTTTGAAATTTGAACAATGCACTATGACCTTTTATGTTTCATTCTGTTTCTGTAACTTTTTAATGGTTCTATTGTAGCCTTAATATTCCATTATATTGCTTACATTAGTATGCACTGGCGTGTCAGTGTGATTCACTCTTTTGAGAATACTTTGATGACAGTGTGTAAGCTTTATTTTTATGACCAGGTTTTATGATGTTGGAAACCTCTAACGACATTTGCTGATGATACAGCTATCCTATCCTCCCATCCCGATCCTGTAACAGCCTCATCCAATCTCCAAACACACCTCACCCGGATTGAGCAATGGTGCAACCAATGGCGGATAAAAGTTAATGAATCAAAATGCACCCATGTGACCTTCACTCTCCGCCGAAGCTTCTGCCCA
>NW_027109491.1:493399-498072 GCF_000696795.3 Halyomorpha halys
TTTTATTTTAGTATGTATGAAATCATTCATCAATATTACCTATTGCCCACAACTGTGTGGCAGATTGTAATATCTATCAATAATTAAATCTATCAATTTCAAAGATAAAAAAAAAAAAAAAAAGGAAACCTCTAAATCAATCCTGCAGATTTGGAGGTTTCTAATATTTCTTCTAATTGTACAATAAGCATCTGTGACATTTTCATGTTGTCCTGATACTTCATGTTTTTATTTTAGAGTATTTTTCCAGCTATAAACATTTACATTTGTCTCCTCTTTTTCCTGCTTGTGAAATGATTTAATTTTTGTTACGGAACATTGTTAGGTATAGATTCATTTCATCCCAGGTGTTTTATTTATTTTTACATACAAATTTTCCAATTTTTTCTTCTTTTTTTTTTTTGACGTACCGTAGAAGTGGTTGACTTTTCCCGTTAAGGGTTAACATTGCTTCACTGACGTTAATAGTTTCATCTTACTGAGTGTGGGACACCAGTGGTAGAAAAAAGCGCAAACGTGCAAAATATAAAGAGAAACGTTTACTTTCCGATTGGTAATTGCAACATTGAGAATAGGCAAATAATCGGAGACCAATTTTTGGAATATTCGCCCGGCTCTTGGACAATTATTTTTGCTTCTGTCGTGGTCAACCAATTATGACAATTTAAAAAAAAAAAGGTGTTTTGTTAGGAACAAAAGTGGCATAAAAAACACATGTTTTTGCTACATTCAGCTCTCTATTGCCTTTACAAGTGAATGGTTAATTTTGCGATTTCTGCTTAATGTAATTGGACTGTAGATTAAATGTGTTGGTGATATATTTTCTTTCTTTAATATGTTTCGAATTTATCCTTGATTCTGAAGACAAAAAAAATGTAATATCTTGTTTATAATATACCGCGTTTTATGTATATTTGTCGAGCTTCATAACTCACTCTGATCCGCTATTTACATTCCAGTCTGTCAATTGGTCAGTATTAATGAAATAACATGGTAACTAAAAAAATGAAAAGATGTGGGAGAATCGACTGTCACGTTTTGAGGATAATATTCCGTACTAAGCCCCCCAAAAAACAACAAAATGATATTACCGAATTATTTTGAGTATGTCGAAAAAAAAACTTTTACTAGCTCTTACTCACATTTTCTTTGTGGATATGAGAACAAACAATCGAGGAGGTGTACTCGTAGATACTACGTTTTACAATATTTGAGGCATTCGGTCATAAAATATGGTATCCGACATTTAGTGTGATTATAAGTGACAGTAGCTTCATCGCCGCTACATGTACTGTCAACTATCACGCAAGACCTAGTGCGACAATACTGCCACGACTGTAGATGCTAGCATAATAGATCTACTGTTTGTAACTGTAGTAGATAGTTTACGGAATGTAAGTTGATTCCAAATTATGAAGTGTGCATACATTCTATCAAGTCAAGTTATAACATATTTGACTCATAGTTGAAGAAATAAAAGTTAAAAATCTACTTTTGTTAAGTAGGTTAAATGACGAAGATGCTGTAAAACTTGGTAACTACTAGACATGCCATGTTTTACTTCAAAACAGGGCAAGAAGTACAGACATTTTTCTTTTTTTGGTAGTGTTGGTAGTTTTTGGTACTTGGATCATACTTGGTTGCACTCAAACCCGGAACTACGATCGGGGCCTTCTGCATTACTATCACCAACACAGCTCTGGTCACAGTTGTCACTAACATCGAAAATATTAAATTTAATTTTTTTATCATCAATAAACAGACTTTGTCAGTTATCATGTTTCACCTCCAACCAGTTATCACTTACCATAACTTTATTGTTTGGAAAAAAAAAAACACCTGAGGAATCATCTTTAAGAAATGAGACATTACCAAGAACTTCAATTCAAAAAATGTCAGATACCTTGTTTTATGACCGAATTGCTCAATTCTTTGCGTTTTCTAGATTATTTCATAACTTAGCAGCTTTCAACAAACAGAGTGACAATACGATTGTTATTCAGAATAAATTATTCTAATTTTTATTCTTATTGTAAAATCTGATTTATGATCTTTAAGACCTGTGCTTCCTAAAGATCTGTCAGATACAAAATGTATCAATATGGAGCTTTATAAAAACCATTCCTTTCCACTCAGTTGTTCTCAATTGTACAAATAAATGAACCATCTCAATGGATATGGAAATTTTTCGTTAAAAACAACAATGACGCAGTGTTTGTGGTATAATTCATACTTATTTATTTACGTATATATTTATTATGTAATGAATGTGGATAAAATTGAATATTTTCTTTATAATCATAAATACATCGATTAAACTTTTAATCATGAACAATATACTTCTTTCCGAGACTATCTTGTTGCTCGTATCATTATTACATTTCAAATTCTCAATAAGAAAAATATATTTCATATCAGAGCTCCTTAAGAAATTTAGATATGATGATGTTCTTCAGTGAAGTAATGGAAGTGGAGTCTGAAACTCATTACATTATCACGAATTTCAAATAATACAGGTCTACAAAAGGATCCTTTTGAAAATTTGATTTGATTTGATAATCTATGTTTTTTCGTGTGCTGGAACCGAGAATAATCTATATTTTGTTGCCTGTTTCGTAGCACAAAAATCATCAAAATCTTCATGGCTCCTAGAATACTCAACCCATCAAATTTTTATGGTTCCAAAAGGGCGTTCAAATATTCCAAGTGGCACAAATGTGACTACTGGGACAATTTAAATTTGAAATATAAGAAAGTGTATTTATGATATATTTGAGTGGTTTTTTTTATTGCCTTTAAATATATAATTTATTGTTACAATCAGAGAAAAAACTCATGATTCCTATTGTACCTAAACAAGTTAGCGTATGTATACAAGAACAATGAAGGTTTCAAGTTGAATTTTCCAGAAATTTCTTTGATAATATTATTTCCTGTATATTTTTTTACTTTACTGTTTTTTTTAATTAATTAAACTTCTCATCTACTTATTTGATAATTTTAAATGGTGGGAAATATCCAAGGAAAATGGGATAATAATTTGTTTAGGAAGTTGCAATCAACACTTGTTAGGTAACCATATATTTTTATATTAATATAGACATTTTATAGTATCCCAACTGCTTTACTAATATACCCTATATATTATATTTCTAGGTGGCTCTTAGGTTTTTTTTTGGCTTTTAACTTTATTTTTTTGTAACTTGTTATATACTGTTTTTGAGACCTCCTTACCTCGCGAGTCTCTGAGCATTGTCTAGATCGCCCCAGCCTTGTTACGCCCCTATTGAATCCATCGAATCCTGTGTTTCGAGTTTTCATTCCGTAGAGCCACGATGGATTAAAAGCTAACTCACCCACGGGAATCGAATGGCGCTGCTGTTTCGAGGTTGCTAAGGTCGCTTCTCAACTCCCTCAGCTATGAAGACCAGAACTCGTCTGTATATAGTCAAATCCATATTCAGACATAATATCTGCTATTGTTGATTCAATTTTGATAAAAATTTCCAGGAATATTGTGGGCTAGTTCCATGTCAGTTTTATTAATTGTTTTAAATAAAATTTTTCTTACGCATGTGCCAAAGCATTTTCCTTGACACGCCTATATCTGCAAAACTGCTCGTTCGATTTCTCATACAGTCAGATAAAATTAGAAAGTTAAAGAATTGAGACCTTTATAAATAAACTTATATATATGAAGATGTAGAATAGGGAGATTGCAACATGCTATTTACAACTTCTATCTACATGCTACTGAATACAACTTCTCCTCTAGAGTGTCCTTCGACAACTCTATTCTACTAGGGCCGTCTGTGGCTGAAGGAGTTGAAGCGTATGTCTTTGGAGCCTCGGAACTGCATCTTTGCAGTTAGGAAAGCAAGTTCGAATCCGGCCTGGGAGGTCAACTTTTATTTCTGTGCTAGTCTTACAAAATAAAAACTTGACTCTCCCACCATTGATAGAACAGGACGGTTCCCCGTAAATAACTCCCTCCCACTCTCCGGTATGTCAATAATGACCATGAAAAAAGCTCTGTTATAGAAGCTATAATGGTTCTACTGATGCTTATTTGTAAATATGTGTATATATAATTTTTCCTAGGTTAAGTAATATATAATTGTAATTGATTGAAAATAAATAAATAGGAGGTTAGAAAAAAAACTACTGATGCTTATCATTGGCATTGTGTTTCTTATCTCTGGGTGGGGACATGCTAGAACTAGAGGAGAGTTTCGATAGATAGGTGAGTCTTAGAAGGGTTATTTCTAGGAATTTGGAATAAATTTAGCCAAGTGTGTGGCAAATTCCTACGTTATAAGCCGGTGGGAAAGGACTAGTGCAGTACTGGAAGGACTATCATAGTCTTGTCCTATTCCCAGTATATCGGAGTCATTATTCTCATGTCAGAGTTACGTTTTTATTGCTGTTTATTTGTGAGAACTGTTTATTTATTACATCTAGATTAATAAACAAAGATATTCATGAAGTTTCAAGACAAACAAAGATATTCAAGTTACTGTGCGATAACTGCAGAATAGCCACAAAATGTTAGAATACCAATTTTATAAATTTTTTTTTTATTAGATAGATTTATTTATTGATAGATATCACAATGTGCCACACAGTTGTGGGCAATAGGTAATAGTGATGAATGATCTCATACATACTAAAAA
>NW_027109491.1:498392-528288 GCF_000696795.3 Halyomorpha halys
TGGAGGCTGAGCAAGTGTGCTAAAGCCGCAAACACTCAACTTGAGTGGAGAATCTGACCATTGCCAGAACTCCAATTGTCCATTTTTATTTTAATCAGTCTCTTGGAATTTTATAAAATTAAACCACCACTTTCACTTACCCATACTCAGAAGTATTTTTTTTAAAAACATTTATTTCATAAACGACTTACTCCATAGATTTTATTCTCAAACGATAAAACATGGACCTTGAATTCTTTTTAAGAACAAAGGAATTCATGCACTGTTGAAGGAATGGTCAAAAGAAAGTTCTCCCACGGCTTTCCTGACGAACAATTGCGCACTGATTCCTTTATAATAAATAAACTTTGAGTAACCCACGGATATTCCTGCTTGAATGACGTATTTTCGATCCCCTTGCGCATTCGTGGCTATTATTTTAATTATGAGTTACCTAATGTTTTATTTACTTATTATTATTATTCTGTTTCCTGTTTACGGACATACTAATCATCCGACAGCGGGGAAGCCAAAAGAAGGGTAATGTTTTTACGGATGTCACATAGCCTGCTCATTTTACAGGCGGTAAATTGTGCAAACTACACAAACGATTATCAAATTTGATGTCCCAACTTACTCAGTATTATCCCGTGAGTGTTTTCAAGCAATTTGAGCTCAAAATACTGAAAAAATATTTTATTATATTTCATAACCTCCTTATATGACAAGGTTCTTAGGTGACAGTAGTGAGAACCAACTGCGTTATTCATTAGTATCTATTCATGTTATTGTTGAGAGACTCGTACACGGTCAATTTCGTCAATATATTGACTGTTTTAGTATATAGGGTATGTTTAGGGTATATTGTAGCAATAATTCTGACTTGTGTGTTATATTTGTATATGCCACGTTCAACTAATAATTTGGTCCTGTAAAGTGGTCTTTATGCTGATATGATGTAGATTCATTCGGACAAATGGTTTCATTAACTTATGATGATGGGTTTTAGAACTTTTATGTTTTATGTTCAATCTTCTATGTCTTTGATATAAATTGAACATTAAATGTTTTAGGAACCTATTAATCATTGCAAAGTCTATTGTCAAGGTTATGATATTGTATACACTTGTAGATATCTATCATTTGGATGTTAAATATTAAGGTTACATAACACTTAATTTAATATTACAATAAATAAACACCACAGCTATTTCATTCTCTCCTAATATTCGTAGTAAGTACGAAAAAAGGAATGCATTAAAACTTAATGTATTATACTGTTGTACAATTATATACTGTTGTATGTAAGAAGAAGGTTGGGGGTGAGGTCAGTAAAAACACAAATAAGTTGAGAGAACTTATTTAATAGTGCCAACATTTCGGGCAGAATTTCTAGCCTTCATCAGGGCTAAGAACAAAGAGCAAGATAATCGCCAATGAATACAGAAAAAATAAGCATATAAGCAGAATGATACAAGTATACATAATTTTTTTTCAATTTATTGTAACATTTATATGAATAATATTGAAATTTGACAATTATTAGAAGATCTACGAAAAATTGAACTTTTTAACTATTAAAATTTTAATTATGTAGGTTCTCTTGGAGTTTTGTTCAACTAGCAAAAAAAAAAAAAAAATCCGTGTCATGCTAGTATTTTCTAATATACTGACATAAACAACCCCGGATATAAGGACGTATCGGTTTTAGTGACGAATATTTCCAGGCCCGTAGTTTTCGGAGATTTAGCAATTTATTTTTATTAGCAACCGCGTAAATAAATCAATCATCATTCAAATAAAGCAATTTGTTAGTGCTTGGTAGCTATGATTGATTTTAAATAATGCTAATTTCATATTTACATAATGTGCTTAGTGATTGGTTAAAATATACGATAATCTATAATGATCAAACATGCCTGGTCCCTTGAAGGTCGTTATAAACGATATCCAGGCTGATTGAAAATTTAGAAGAAATGTCTTTGGAAGGGATTTGAGAAGAGTGAACTAACGAAGATCTTGGTAATTACTGGAATTAAATTTCAGCGGTTTGGTCCATTGAAACACCATGTTTTACAAACACTTCACTAACATTTTTTTTTTTTTCATCTATTTTGAAAAATGAAAGTAGAAATGATAAAATCATGACCCAACATATCACGCCTCAGAACCGTAAAAAAAAATTTCCGTTTCACTGATCAACGTAGTATTAGAAGCCATGTCGCTCGTAAGAAAAAATGGAAGAGGAGGAAACTTGGAACTGAATTACGTGTTTTTAATTCAAAGAATAATATAATTAGAGGAAGTACATAGTTAGGTTCGGGTTCTTGGAAATAATACTACCAAGGAAAGTACAATTTAGTGATAATCTGGCAAGTTTCGTACGTCCGACGGGCAAATATGCGAGTTACATATCATAAAAAATCAGTGAAGACTAAAATGACTTTATTCTAATATATTTACAATAACTACATGTTACTCAGTCTCTATCTTCTAACTTATATCTTACTTAGCTATCTAGTCTAGGAAATATATATGAAAACTTGGGAAGAGGGGGTAGGAGGAATAGTAAAATAGGAGAAGGGGTTTGGACCAATGAGATAATTTAGGAAATATCTGGAAGGGGGAAAAGGCGTGGCGAGAAGTTGGGAGGTCTGATTTCTAAGAAAGACGCCAGGACCTAAGACTTTTGTGCACTGACTTACATATGTTAACCATAAAATAGTTTGACTGATGCAAGTCCATTGTTAGATGACAGCATGTACTTGCTTAAGTACCAGGCCAAGGATACTTGAAAGGGTTGTTAGAATGGTCTCAAGGGCCTTTTGGAAACGTAGTTGTTTTTATTGAGTTTCTTTTTGTTAGGAAATGTGAACACATGGAACCATATGTCTAAAGTGACTGAACCTACAGTTGGGCAAGGGGCAATTGTTTAAATTTATAATATTGGTTCCTTAACTTGCGGAATGTAAACTGATATTTCGAAGATTTTTTTTTTCATTCATATTGTTTCAAATAATATATAGCAAATATTAAGTGTTGTAATAGTCGGAATCGACAAGAAGTCTCCTGCCTTTTGAGTCTTGTGTGAGGATTCCAAGTTAGTCGTTTATACAGATATAGCCCAAGGATTTGTTTGATAGGGGTAAGTGGAATATTATTAAAAGATATTGTAGGGCAATCGGGAAGCTTATGACGAAATTGGACGAATTTTAATCCTCCAATTTTGGCACTATTCTTCAAGGTTATTAATTTTTTTGGAGATTTTTGCGGTACAAATAAAGGATCATTATTAACTAAGAGCAGACATATGTCTTCAGCACACGTGGTGAGGATAGCATTCTTAACGGTTGGGAAGTCAGTTGTACAGACTGTGTAGAAGATGGGACAGTTGGGAAATACCACTGGACAGGTGGTACTATTGTAGCTTACTTTAAAGAGTTTGTCAGTGAGATAGAAACGGATAGTGATAAAGTATGTTTGGGATATGGTTTTACAGAGAATGTACTGCAGCTCCGAGTTCCTGACTCGATAAAAAGCCTGCTTTACATCGTCCATTCAGCGTCCGCCATGCGATGACTTGCTGGGTAATGGGACGGGATGTTCGGAATCCCAACAAGTGATTTAGGAATTTGTAATTGAAATCTAAGGTGGAATACACGCGTTTCAGAATGAGTTTTTCCCATGATAGGTAAAAGACAGATGAGGATGTTCGTTGATGGGTATTCTGGTGGCTTTTGGAGTTTAAATATCATTTTGACTACTGATAATTTCAATAGATCAGGAAAAAATGTGAAACAGAGAACAGCGTTATATATGTAGGTGTGGAATAGAACGAATTTTCGCGGAAGAAGTCTTAGGATATTGGATGTAATTAGGTAATCTAGGAGCTTTACGGGAACGTAATCTCTGAATGATACTGAATATTTCCGAAGGATAAAATTATTTAGTTGGGAGGATCATTTGGTCTGGAATAATTAGTTTTATATGAAATATGTAAATTGAAATTGTTCAAAATCGATCCAAAATTTTGTTTGAACATTGGTATACATTTGTTTGTTTTTTGGCGGTGTTGACACGCTTGATTTCTTATCACTGTTAAGTTTAATTTAGTAAATTCTGCATCTTAATCCTGAAATACTAAGTCATCAGTAAGTAGTAAGTAAGTAGTTAATGAGTAAGGATTAGCTTTTTCAAAGGGCCCAACAGGATGGGAGAGATAATGGCTAATTTCTCGCCCTTTCGATCTCCGTTCTTCTGATTGGTTCTCCATGTGCTCCCACTCTTTTACCTACCCTTCAGAGGGGGTGGGAAGGTCCAATGGACCTTCGGGCGAAAGTCGGTCTTTTTCCTCCCTTTCATGTTCAAATTAAGGCGGCTTACTTCTTTTACCGGGGTCGCTGCATTTTCTCCGAGGTTTTTAGAGTGGCCAGGTATGAGATAAGGGCTGTTTAGTTGTTTGGCTCTGCCTAGACGGTCAACCGTCTCCAGGAGTGCATTTATGTTTATCTATTCATTACTTTTAATGTTTGCCAACCGGATCATTGACTCGGCCAGGCGTTCCTTTGGTATGCCGACAAAAGAAATTACTTTAAGTTCAAAAATTCCAGCTGGTGCACTCTCATACATATCATTTGATTCACTTCTTTCTTTTTCAAGACGTTCTGGAGAAAGAGAATTTTTCAAACCTTAACTTTAGAACGGTTACTCGAAATGATAGTTGTCAAGGATGACGGAGGCTATCAGTCGGACTGAAGCTTACAAGAACTGTAAATATCAACAATAAGATATTTAAAACGTCTCTTTCAATTTATAATAAATAAAATACTTTTTAGACCCTTATTTTGATCTTTTCATGAAAAGCACGATATAAACTAACACACGCAGCCTCCCCACGATTTTTTCAGTGACCCCTTCACCTAAAATTTTAAATGATTAGATTTCAAAATTTTCTTGCTAATCCATTAGTATCCGCTACACAAGATTGATCTGAACATCTGAGGTCAATATCTAGTTTTACGATCCCTGTGTAGGGAGGGATAACTTAAATTATTAAGAATTAATCTACTTCTTGGAAAAAAAATAATAATTTTCTTATTATTTTTTATAAATGAAGTTTAAAAGATAAAAAATTAGATATTACGTAAAAAAATTGAAAATAAACTATATACAAACAATTTTAAATGTATTAGTTCATTTCCTATTTTGAAATAGTGGAACAGAAGCGGAACAACCTTCCGTTGGAAAGCCTTCGCAGCCAGCTTGGTGGCAATAATTACACAACCTTAGAGTTGTCATTTGAAAAGTAACAAATTATATGTTTTGTCTGTCATTTTCTTCAACAGAATTTCAGTTCTCAGCTTCATTTTAGAAGAAAACCCAATATGTCGCCAAATAATTAATAAATGAAACTAGCAGAGCAAACAGTGACCTGCTATTCCTACAAAAATTGACTGCACTAAATTTTAAAATTAACTTTCGAAAATCATTAATTTTCGTATCTCTGTTCATGTTGTAGGGCATTTAATGGACTTTATGTTTATTTTGCTCAAAATAATTATACCCATTGTTCTCCTGTTATGAGAAATCAAATGAGAGCAAATGATGTTGTTTGTGATATATATTTTACTTTATAATATACTGTTGCACAAAAATAAATTTATTCAATTATTAAAGTTGATTTTTACTTAATATTAATTTCATTGCTGTAAAAATCATTTAAATTGATTGTCTATGTTTCGTATACGTTAGTAAGTGTTTTAAAAGATTATATTTGAAAAGCAAAAACTTAAAATATTTACTGCTACAACACATAAAGGGTCAGAGTTTCAGTGATCTATAAGGAAGTACTGTTTCTTGAGCAACGGTTGCACAAGGAGGTGAATATTATTATTATTTATCTATCACTCTATTCTGTCTGTTTGACAAACTCACGTATTCTTTAAAACAATTTACGTATTCTTCCATAGCTGTGCACACAGCTTATTCTTCTACAAAATATCCTCTTCTACCATTGAGGTGTGGTGTGAAATATGGGCATTGCTGGAAAACATGGTTTATTGTAAGATTATTGTTGCAATACTGCGACAGGAGGTTTCCCTGAACCGACAGGGTTGACTCACAACTACAGTAACGGAATAAATAATTATCTGCCACAGCCGGATTTAAAAGTTTGTATTTATATTTCTTGAGTTCTTATGTTATGTATGTTTTGAGAAACTGTTATTATGTTTTAATTATTTGAACGTTTAAAGTTCTTTATGCTTCAAATTATCTGAGCTGTTCATTATATTTTTTTATTTGTTATCTATTTTATTTTAAGTATTTCGACTACTAGGGTCATTTACAAATTAACAAAGTTAATAAATTACAATATTAAATTATATATCCAATTATACACGCTGGAATTACATTTAGATTATATTTAATCATAGATATGAAATATTTTTGAAAAAAATAAAAAATGTTGGCTATTGTTGCGGGATCTTTCAACATCCGTTTTTCTGAAGGGAATATGTGTGACTCGTGAGCAATACATAAATAAATATTAATTCGATAATTATATTTAGTTATTTATTGTATTCAATATCAACCGTTATTTTATTGGGTATTTCATCTTGTTATTGTAATAAATAAATTTGAAGTATAAGTGAAGTTTGGGTCAAATACATTTAAATCGCATGGTGACGAATTTTCAGTTGAGTAAATTCGAAAAATTTTACAATTCTGGTTTAATGATTCGTATAGTTCATATTCCACAGTATAGTTAAATAAGTAGGAATTATGAATTAAGACAAAATAGCACAATAAATATTTTAATAGAGAAAGAAAGGAGTATAGACAATAAAAATATTAGTAATCATCAAATTGTGTTAGTTTTATGAATCTTAAAATAATAAGTTACGATCCTTATTAAATATCAAAAAGGTAAAATACATCGATAATAGTTACGTAATTATGCTGAATTTCTGAAAATCCAAATAGATTCTAAATTCTGAGGTCAGGGCAATAGTTCCTGTTCAGTATACAATTCCTCTTGATCGATGAATGTGTATAAATATATATTATTAGATTAATTTTTATTAATATATTCTTGTTTGAGAATGGTTTAGTTTATTTAAAAACAAAGTTGATCCTTTTTTCTCAACTTTATTCTTTTTAAAACCTTCCAACGTTTCGACCCTCAGGTCATTTTCAAGGATACCTTCATTTTGTTGTCATTTTCTCTTTTAAAATTCATATAAATGCCGGCTAATTGCCTTTGTCCCATCTATAACTTCTTCTATATAACTCTTTCTTAAATTTAAAACTTGTATTAACAATTAATTAATATTAATTAAATTTAAGAAAGAGTTATATAGAAGAAGTTATAGATGGGACAAAGGCAATTAGCCGGCATTTTTAAGAATTTTAAAAGAGAAAATGACAACAAAATAAAAGTATCCTTGAAAATGACCTGAGGGTCGAAACGTTGGAAGGTTTTGAAAAGAATAAAGTTGAGAAAAAAAGGATCAAATTTGTTTTAAAAATAATATATATTATTTTTATTGTGGTTTAAGTTTCATCATCTCAATACAAATAATGATGTCATCCAACGACAGTAAGTTACTATAGTTATAAAAACACTAACTACCGCGTTTAGTAAAGATTAGAGATGGTCTCTTTTGGTCAAAAGTAAAGTAAATGTTACTCGTATTTTCCTGCTCACTCAGGACAGTTATTACGTATTAAACCGTTTGTATGTTCAAATTCTCCAAGTCTTTTTTAAGTTGTTATTTATCACAAAGTTGTTATTTATTCATCTCATGAAATAAATAATTGCCAATTTTTATTTTTTATTAATCAATGCGTACAATTACTGTTAATTGAAGGCCAGACCTCGCTGCTACGTCAGAGTGTAGGTTTTTCCTTCTTTTGGGAAATTCTGACATCCTTATATACGTAAGGAATTACTTTATTATATTGTATTATTATAATGATCCTGATTGACGTTAATATTTGATTCTCATATGACGGCCAAATTTCAGATCCCAAGTTTCAACAATAACACATCTACAAAACAAAGAAATCTGAACTTTCTCACTCCTTGCCTAAAAGAATTATTAAGAGAAACTTGAACGCAAAATTTCCAAATAAAAATTTTATTTACAAATTTTGCTACAATTAGTGTGGCTAGAAATAAGCTATGGCAGAGTTACCACTTACCCAGGGTCTCTAGGATGATGGGGCCATACTAGATTCAGTTTTTTTTTTTATTAGAAATATTTATTTTTTTAAACAGACTTTATCTGCACTTCTAACATTTTCTAAATTACTTTAAGGTTTAATGTAATTATCACTGCTAATATTAACTTTAAACCCGGCTAAGTATTTAAGAATGAAGAAGGGTCCTCTGACATAAGTGACGACTAAAACAAGACGAACTTACTAAAATGCCATTTTTGTAAACTCAGTTACCTCTCAGGCAAATAGAAAAACAAAAGAAGTACTCAATTTTTGTTTATTTTATTTTATTTTTTTTGTAACTATATTAGATATTAGAGAAATTAAAAAAACAAAACATTCATTGTGATACCCATACAAATAACTGTCAATACACGACCATGTAAATGATAAAAGAATAATTAAGTTTTAATATATCCAGTTATTAAACATAAAAACTATTGATTTGATTATATATGTTTTATATAAACATTATTTATTTCTCTGCGACCTTCCGAGTTTATGTAAGCCTGTTTTCAGTTTGAAAAGGCAATTTGGCTGACTAGGCATCACCTTGCCTACCATCTACGGCAGCATGATTTGAATTTTAGTGGCTTTAGTTTGAGCGATCGGCTGGCACTGTGAATAACAATCAAGATAAACTTCTTGAATTCCGTTTATTGTTTCAAATCATCTTATACTTCTATAACTATTAAATTTAAAAATTTTATTCATATTATTAAATTTAAAATTTTGTTGATATTAAATATATAAATGTTATTGATATTACTAAATATAATAATTTTATTGATTTCTTTTATTGTATAATCTTACGTTCTATCTCGTATTTACAGACAGTGGTAATAAGGATCATAGAGCCCATTCATACCTTATTTACAAAAATAGAAATTGAATGAGAACAAAATACGAAACAGAAAAGATCAAATTAACAATTTCAACACAGTCATTCCTATTTACAATATCTACATTCAGCATGGTGAACTCCAAACCTAACTTTTCCTACACCCCCACTTGTGAGGGGAAAAGCCGGACTCCGGTAGATCCCGACGCTTCGCTCTCAATCACGTCACTGGTATTAAAATTTCGCAGCGCCAGCTCAGGACTTGATGACAGTCTCTGGGCCGTTGATGTTTTAACCTGCAAGAAGGATAGTAGGGATGTGTATAGCTACACAGAAATTGTGCTGGAGGATTAGATGGTGGGTGAATTTCTCATGAAATGTGGTGAATTTGAATTTAATAAGCTCTGAGACAAAATTTAAATTATTGAATTTAAAAAATATTACCACTTGCTCATTACCAGTGATGCGGCGAGAGGGATGCGCTGGGATCTTATGAGCTCTGCTCTACCCCTCACACCTGGAGGATAGATTATAGACTCAGGGATCCTCAGGTCGATTGTGTATATATTGTGTAGGAGTGTAAATGTGATTAGAGACTATATTATTTTATTATTATTTTATTTATTTATTTTTTCATGTACATAGTTTGATTATGTCCATTTTCTTTATCCTTCTGTTAGTATGTATTTCAAGAGAGATTTTATTTATTTGTATGTACTTTTTTTTCATTTATTTATTTATTTTTCATTCTGATTTTATTTTATTTTAGTAAGAATGTGATCATTCATCACTATTACCTATTGCTCACAACGGTGTGGCAGATTATAATATCTATCAATAAATAAAGTTCGATTTAAAAAAAAAAAAATAAATATTAGCCGAGAAGTGAACAGTTGTTTTGTTAATGTAAAGAGAATTATTTAATGATCACATATTTTATAACTCAAAGCTTTACCAAAGCTGAAATATGTCTTCGTTTTAATTAGGTCTTCAATTTTATTTACATCGAGATTTTAAGATGAGAGAGTGATAATTGTTTATCTTAATTATTTATTTTTATAATTATTATTAGCGAAGAATTGACTTATATAATATAAAGATAGATATTGAATTCCCTTAGCGATACACAAATAACACAAAATACATTCACAAATACACACAAAGCCTTAAATGTATAACAAACAGCTGAAATATGGCTCCAATAATAAGTCCTCAAATTGATTTTAAATTGAAATTTTAAGATGGAGTGATAATTGTTGTATTTAATATATAGACGATTATTGTTTGAAAAAGGAAAAGGTAGAAAAAAACATTGCTTTAGGTAACTCTAATGGAATTCGTGTCTGTTCTTAGCTATTGAACAATTTTTCTATTCACTCGCTTCTTTTGCTTCTACTACTATTTAAAATTAATTTAATTTCTTTAAACGTTTAAAATAATTTTTTTACAGTTTCTTGAGGTTATTTAATGTTTTTTTCAAGGGACATAACTTTGAAGTAGCTTAGAGGAATAAATTATTCAACATAACTTAAAACAATGCGACGTGCTTGGGTTTGAGTACTATCCGAGTTCAGTTTTTCGCTCGGAATTCATAGATATACAAATCCAAACTAAAACTGCAGAATATCTTGGGATTTGAAAACAGGATTATGCAATTAGTGAAACTTTTAAACATTTTCAGAAGGCTCAAGAATTGTTCTATATTATACGTGAAGGTAAATTTTTTTTACATCTTTCACAAAAAAATAAAATCAATAATAACTTACTTGAAAGAAAAATATTAACTTTAATTCTAAATTTCTATTTTTCACTCGACAGTTAACAATGGTTTGTCTATACTTTGTATTATTTTATGTTTTTCTGGATGGAATTACCTCTTTTATTGTTCCTTTGACTTATTTTAACATCCTAACAACGTTATGGACAGTTTGTTCATTATCCAGTCCATTGTTCTACTAAAATAAAAAATAAACAAGTGCACAATTAACAGTTTTTAAAAAATATACCGTGAATTTAAATAATTCTTACGATAAATTATATTAAAGGTGTTAACCCAGATTAAAACAACCTTTCATATATAAATATAAGTTAAATATTTTCCTCGTTTTAATCTTGGTTGACAGACGCCAAAAAAAAAATAAAAATAAAAATAATTAGTATTGAATTTTTAGCCTAAAATCTATTGAAATTTGTAAATTAATATATAATAGTTAAACTATCTATATAGATAGTAAATTATATTTGAATAACTTATATTTAATATTAACTTATTTATTTGAAATTCACTGAATATAATATTATAATTATAATATTTTTTAGAAAACTATTGATTGTAATTATTTTTTTAATTTAGTAGAACAATGAACTTGATAATGAGCTGTTGTTGAGAAAAAATAATTGGAAGAAAATATTAACTTTTTTTCTGCTAAATGATTTTCATTCAGTCTATTTCGCAATCATTCTGGGATGAGAGTAAATTGGGCAAATGATATCTGGTTTCAGGAAAAAACAAAACAAATGGCTAGTTCAAGGAGTGCCGGGATGTTTTGAAATTTATTTTTATTTTTGTCTGTGAGTAAATGTTAAGTCATAACTTGTCCATTAAACCAAATGGATTATATTAATATCAAGATAAATTTTTTTTTTAATATTTCCTTGAAATGTTTTTTTAGATAAATATTGTCTCACTACGCATAAGATGCCTAAAAAAAATATAGAACGCAAATTATTAGCTTTTTTTCCTTTGGTTGACTCGTGCCTATCCCACACCTTGCGCGAATGATATGTAAACGTGATTGTCACGCTAGAAATTAACCTATGACCCATTCACACTTGAGTCGAGAGATTTATAAAATTTCCTGTAAACAATTACGGCGTAAAACGGATTTAAAAAAAAAAAAACAGTACGTCATAACCAATGCGCAAGCAAATTTAAATAGAAAGATATTTTACAAAAATTTCACACGATACTATTCTTTTCAGATAACAAGTAATTATATAATTTTTTATTTAAATTATGTATATATAGTAATCCGACTCTCTTAAACGGTGAAGCTTGTTATTCAATTTATTTAAATAATTGATGATTTATTTTTATAATAATTACAAAAATTGACGTACTTTTGAAAAAAAAATACATATCTGGATTTTTTTTTTTATAATTAAACAATAATGATTAACTGAATTTGAATTAGAAGGAGATGGGTTTGGGTTGTGGTTAAAGATAGCAATTAATAGATAGTTCCAACTATTTAATAATAAGCAACAATTCAATCCGTAGAACGGATAAACATTTTTTAAAATAAAATAATTTTTTTAATTAATTATCCTCAGCATTTCCACCATTCCCAAAAGCCTGCATAAAGACAAGGAGTGAGGGTCGAAACGTAAGCCATCAACAAATAGGTTTAACTGCTTCTTAATTTTGGCATTCTTGAATTAACCGTTCGAAAAATAGTACTTTCTTGATCAAGCCCTGTCTAGACCTATTTTTCAAAGGTTTAGAATCATTTGAGATTAAATTTGCGAAATCAATTTGTACGAATTTTATTTTGGAAAGATATGTATCTAATCCTATACATATCAAATTGGAAATAACCTTTATAATAGATTATTTTTTATTATAATTTACTTTACTTTAGTCTAGAAAAATATTTTTTAATTATAAAGATTACCTTATGTATTAAAACAGATAAAATTTTATTTTTTGACTGAGCCATGTCATCAAAATGACTTTTAGAGAAATTACTCATCGCGAAAAGTATATAGTGATCCAAATATAAGATAGCTACAATTATTGTGCATTCGTCAGTAGTGTACCAATGGGGAAAAAAATCAATATTATTTGACACATCTATTTTAATTTGACTAAGTATTAATTATTAATAATATACTATCCTAGTATATTTAAAACTTCAGATTTATTCTAATAGAAAGGTGGTAATTTTCTGATTATTAAATTAGACTTATTTTTTGGTTAGTACAAAACTTCCTCAGAAGTCCTATTTACCACCTGAGGTACCGTACACTGCAACACGAGAAATGTTGACGTCCCCAATGTTATCCCTTAAAGACTAAGTAGCCCACGGTAGACGTCCCGAAGAATAATAACAGTTGTTGAGTGAAAAGAATTATGAAATGAGTTATTTATAAAAATATAATTCCAATTCTATACTTAAAACATTTATAACTAAAATAATTGTCTACATCCACACAACAAAATTGAAAAATTGCTTATCTATATAATTACATTCATTCATTATAATTAATATTTTTGTATATTTCTTTTCTTCTAATGATTTATGAGAATTACTTTTATCATTATTAGTGATTAAGAAGTAGTATAAATGTTAATAAGCAGCAAACTCGTCGGAATAATTTATTTTGTTAACAATGTTCTCATTTAAATTTACAATATTAGTACTATAATTTTCAGTTGCCACCTATAGGATGTTGTATATATTCTTGGAACATTCGTTGCAAGGAAAGTTCGAATGAGTAAATCGATCAATATGCACACTATATTATTAATGATTTGTTATCATATAAATAGAGAAACTAAGGTTGGTTTGGCAAGGATATATTATTGTACTAATCTATACTATACCAATTATATATAATAATTAAATAAAAAATAACCAAGATCGCCGCAACGATAATTTAAAATTGCATTCTTATTTAACGAGTTCTTTCTTTATACTATGACTTTGAATTCCCTCGTATAAGATCATCAACATAAAATGTTTTGACAAATATCTCCCAAAATTACTGGGATATAAAAGACATTTGAAACTTCCTCGGTATTTTTATATCAGCGGTAATAATGACTGAAAAAAGCATACGATAAAGATACAATTTTTTTTTTTATTATTTTATTTATTTACGTCGATATTTTATGAAAAAGAGACGTTTGCGTTAAAATGGCAAATTTATGAATAGATATATTGTAAGAAGTAATGGTCTCAAAACTCATTTAGGTCTCAAATTGTGGAAAATTAAATCGCCTTTGACATAGGATAAAGTAAAGACAAGCAATTCTGCCAGGCAAAAGGTTTTGGAATTATTTAATTAACAATTGAAGATAGTGAGAATGGTTTTGCTTAAAATCACAAATATTGTTCTAAAATTGAAAAACCAGACTTTATAAGTTATAAATGAATATTTTGAGTATATTGATGTATGAAACAAAAATTTAATTGTTTAATTCAAATATACACAAAAAAATATTATTTTTTTACCTACGTAATTTATATTATTATTATTTTATTATTTATTATCATATATTCATTATTTATAATTCTCCTTTTTACCAACTTTTCGTATTATTATTTATTCACGTTATTGAGCAACACATTAAATTATTGTCATTTGTATTACTCTTTTTGGCTTATATAACTTTAATCTTACAGTTCTTTAATTCTGTTATTTTATTTATTACATATACGTTTTCTTTATCAATTTTTCATAACTTTAATTTTAAATAATTTTCATTTTGTACATATATTTACTTACTAGATTTTCATATGTATATTATTTTCTTCTTCTTATCTCTTTCATTATTATTATATTCATGGTATTAATATATTATCATACTGTTTGTATCGGCTTATAATGATTACACTATACATTTTATTCCAATACCACTTATGTACCACTATTATCTGTTATCTTGTAAGTTTATAGTTATGCTACGATTCCTATGATTGATTATGGTTGTTATATTGTTTTGTTCTTAGTCCTGAAATGTCGAATCGTTATCAGAAATAAAATAAGTTTAAATTATTTTTGTTCTTCACTGACCACACCCCGCCGCTTCCTTATATAATATACACCGTCAACAACCAACAAATTATAATTATTACTCTAGAACAATTTTTAAATCGATAAAACAAATTAAAGTCGTGTTAGAAAACATCAGACGCTTTCTCTTTGAAATAATTGAAATAAAAGGGCGGAGGCGTGGTAGACTGGTCTGGAACTAACGGACTCGCGATCAGGTGACGCATCTCCATGGCAACGGCCAATCAGAAAGCGACACTGCATCTGGCGTGACTGCTTCCGTCTGGCGGCAATTTTGAACATGCCTTTATAACTGGGTTATTGATTCAGATTCTTGTAGTTGTCTCATAAAATAGTAATTATATATAATACACAGTTAATTCACATATGCTTCTGAGGAATAAAAACCATTTAAAATTATGCGGAAGATAAATAATAGCAGAATTTAATTTTTTTGCATTATTTCATAAAAAAATTATAAAATATAATGTATAAATATATATAAAATATAAATAAAATGCGTACTAAAAGGAATTTTTTTATTTTTTTAAGTTTTTGAGTTATTGAGCATCCTATTCAGAATTTATTTATATCATACGAATTTCAGTATTTTTATATACTGGACCAGTTTAAGTTTGTTCTTATGTATTATAAGTTATTTAATAATTTAGTTAAAGTATTTTAGGTTATAGAAGAAAGAAAAAATATATATACTGTGAAAAAAAAGTATTTCTACGAGTAACTTCCTATATGTTCAGTGTGATGAAGAATAATCATGTTTCTAATATTTTTGTTTTTTTACCTAATAATATAATAATACACTCTAATGAGGTATATTCAGAGTGTACCAATGTGTCAATAGTGTTTCTCTCTGCAAATGGAATATGCTCTATTATTGATTTGTTTTTAATTTTTAACTTCTCAAGACACTTCACAGTTTAAGTATGGCTATTAATTTTGTCCTTCACTCCTCGTGTTAATCTATGATATTTGTTTTATTGACATTTAGATTGATTTCTTAATACTCAATTATTGGTAGAATCAATTCCTTTGACCAAGCCGCTAAGAATATAACAGCGGTGATGGTGATATCATATTTCTAAGCTAACGATTAGGAATTAGATAAAATTGTAAACAATTTGGTGACATCACGGTACACATAGTCGCTCAGGTATATAAATGGAGTGTTGCTAGATGTTAAGATACCAGAAAAAAAAAAAAAAAAGTCATTTCAATATTTTATGAAGAAACTGGTCGGGGTCTTACATTTTAGATGTTCCTACATTTTATTATGTATATTTGGAACTGGTAAATACTCGAAGGAAGTTCTTCGGTAATTCATCAGTTCGACAATCAGACTTTTATTTTCCCTCCAAATATTTTAATGCTCAGTTTAAAGAAAGTTCAAAAAGCATACTGCTGGAATACTGTGTATAAAGATCAGGTTAATAGAGTAAATCTGTAACTAATAACAACATATCTGTAAGAAACAACGAAATATGGATAATTTAATTTAATAATTCTAATTTAAAAATTAATGTTAAGGAATGAAAATATATGTGACTAACATAATATGTAAGTCAAAAAAATAATAAAGAAACAAAATATAAAGTTAAGTAAGACAAAGAAGTAATTACAAAATATGACAATAATAATATATAATGAACAAAACTTATAACGTGGGTAAGGTTTTTATATTTTGTTTCTTTATGCTTTTTTTTTAATTACATATTACATTAGTTACAGTTATTTTCTTTCCTTAACATTGATTTTTAAATCAGAATTATTAAATTAAATTATACATATTTAGTTGTTTCTTTGCATTATATAACTTTATATTTTTATTTCATTAATTATGTTATTTTACTTTCATGTTTAATTAACTATATACGCTTTAATTTCCCATTTTTTCATTACTTTATTTATATCTATATTCATTTTGTACAATTATTTACTTTAATTATTCTATATATCTTTTATTCACTAGTTATAATATTTTTTCATAGCCCTGATGTAGAAATTCTGGCCGAAACGTTGGCACTAAAAAAAATAAGTTTTTTTTAACTTATTTGTGTTATTCTCTGACCGCACCCCAAACATTTTCTCATATATATTACCCACGGTAAACTATCTACTCATTATTTTTAATAAATTAAATTAAACTTAATTGTAGAACAATAATTAACATTTATCACTGGTTAATAATCATTTAAATTAATATAGAGATTTTTTAAAGATATCTCCATATATAAGATAAGCAGTTGAGCTAACAGAAAGTAATCATCCTCTGATGAAACGTAATTAGATTGCTAAGACGAATTATCTATCTGTTTTATCACTAAAAATAACAAAGAAAATGTTCTCAACACATCTGTAAAAAACCTTGAGAAAAATATTTGTAAACACAAACATTTTATTACTTCTATTCTAATGAACATGTACAAGATATTAGAACTTCATTTTTAATCATTAAACTCGCCTTAATGTGCTTCTTTCAGACCCAAAAAATTGTATATGGTTTTTATTCAGGAATAATTGATATTAAACATATTTTGCACTTTCCGCGTCTCTACGATGTTTCATACTCCTTGATAAAAATATTATCAACTGAAATAAATCAGAACATAGATAAACAATCGGTATGATTTGAGAGAGGAAATTAATGGCGATAAATAAAATGGTAATTTTTGGTCTAAATTATTCTGTCACTAATGATCAGCTTAAATCATTATATAACTAAATGTATTTAACTTATTCTTAGAAATTCCGTATGTCATACATTGTTTGCTTGTCGTATTAAAAACAAGCATCATATTTTCAAAAAAATTAAAATGAATATTTATAATTACTTAGGATATTTGATTACCTACGTGAAGTTTCAGTATAAGGAAAATTTTTTTTAGGAAATAATTTTGAATTCTGAGAAGAAAAATTTAAAGTTATTGACTTTAAAAAATATATAAAACATGAATGTATTTACAATTAACCATCAGATATATAATAAGCTTTCTTTTGATTTTGGCACAACTTTACTGTAAGCCAGATTTAAACAATTGTATCCATATGTCACATATATTTTTCTTTCAGAGTTAAGCTGTTCAATGATATTTATTTTAAATTTTATGTGAGATCCGATTCCCAACTGACAAACTAAAGCAACAAAAGTGCTAATCAAGAAATCGAAAACAGTTTAAATTCAAATTTTATTTAATAGCAAATATTTGTTTGCTTGTATTTTTTCTGCTTCAGATTCGGCATTATACACAATTCTATAAAGTCAGATTTTACGTCATGACCGTAAAAGTGAATTTCCTTTATTCTTTTTAATCTATCACTATTAAAAAAAAAATGTTTAAAAACTCCCAATCGTAATATCATTTTGTAGCACCACCATGGATTTTGGAATATTTATTTATTACATTTTTTTTTAATGATTCCCGATGTTGGATTTCTCAAAGTATGATTTGTAACACTCCTTTCATAAAAAAGGTAGCGTGTGTGTCTCATGGCCAAAGTGTAAAAACAAATTTTAAGAAATAAGGGATCATAGGTCTTTCAATATTTGTTTTTATACTTTGTACTCTCTTAAAAAAATAAAATAAAAAAAGGTAGAGTGTTTGTCTCATGCCAGAAGTGTGAAAACCCAATTTTAATTATCATGGGTGATAGGTCATATTTTAGTTTAACCAACTTATATACGTATAAATCACAAGGTGTGCAGATGATTAAAACAAGGATTATTTAATAATATTAAAACAAAATAAAAAATGAGAAATATTTCTTAAGGAAACTGTCTGGAGTGTGGTCAGTGAACACTAAGTAAAATTGATTTATTAGAGCCAACATTTCGGTCAGATTCTCAGACCTTCCTCAGAGCTAAGAACAAAAATAGGATAATGATTAAAAAGGAAATACAGTAAAACAAGAAGATAACAGATAATATAATATAGGGACATAAGCAGTATTAAAAGATCTTGTGAGGAAATAAAAGTATAATGAGAATAGGCATAGTAATATTAAAATTATGAGAGAGAAAAAAAAAGGAAATAATATATACATATGTATATGGAAATCTAGTACGTAAAAATCCACTATTATACTAAACGCATAAAAACATTTACTTTATTAACTTATACAAAAATAAATTATGTTCTGGCTTGTAATGTAAATAACCATGTAACAGGTTTATCAACACGTACAATACTTAAAAATAATAACTACATATTTATAGAATGCTATAAAGTGTAAATAAAGAGAGGATAAGCAGGAAGTCAGCCAAAATAGGCTGTGATCTGGTTTGTAATTTTAACCGAAAAATTTGGACGTATTCCACGGTGGGTTGACCTACTAGATGAATCGAACATTGGGTGTCAACAATTAAGATGACGTCGACCAGTAGTAAAGCCTGCATATGGTGACGTCATTCGCCGCATTATACGGACGAGAAGCGAGAGAAATATTATGAGTTACAGAGTGCAACAGGCTATAATGCATTCAAATATCGCATCTGATCACGAAAGCGCAAAGTTTATCAAGCAACATGAAATCGAAATTAAAAAAAAAAAATAATTATAGCAAACGTCCACGAGTAGAAGGGGTGACGACCATGCGCCGGGTCAAGGACCAATGAGATTCGAGCCTGGGGGTGGCGTGATGTCGGGGCGGGAACTACGAAAACTATCACCTCCCCGCGGATAAACCTCGCCGGTCGACGAGAAAAATGCAAATAGTCGTAAAATAAGTTAGGAGCATCAGAGAAAAAAATAGCTGCGTTGCGAAGACTCAGTGTAAAAAGGTTTGCCAAGGGCAAATGAGGTAGAAGGAGAAGAACTGGATAAAAGAGGAGTGGTAGGGATGGCGGGTTAACTGGTCAGCTGTTAGGAGCACTCCTCAGTCTCAGTTCGGTCGCCGTCACAGTTGTACCGTGTCTTCTGAGTAGAGCATGTCCTCATAGTGGGAATGTTGACACACGAATTTATCAATACGGCATCTATGTTTTCTTCAAGTGAAACCTTCAATATACCAATGGATTCGAACAGGTAAATTAGAAATTTTTCTATAGTTCTGTTTCTATCAGTGTTATACTCTGCCAGTGATAGTATACATTTTCTAGTTTTAAACATTAGTTTCCCTCTACTCTCAAATCGAAAATATAACCAAAGTTTTGAAAAAATAATCGAATCTTATAACTTTAAATGTGTTCTTAGATAATTTAAATAACTTGCAGATATTTGGCAAATAGTCAATTTCATATCAGTTTCTTAGAAACCTAAGATAGTTTTTATCAACCGAAAGTTTTTTGATAAAGTTTTTATTTCATCGATATTCAACTTTAATTTCTTTTATTCGAACGGTTTTTTTTTTTTTTTTTTTTTAATTTTAAACTTCAGTTAATTTGTTATAACATGAAAAATGTCTGTGACACAATTTATAAGTGAAAGCAACAAGATGTGTTGGAATGGTTGGGCAATACCTGTTAAACCAAATTAAGTTTTCCCTCAGCTTATATGTTTTTAATAAAAATATTGAATGAATTTTAAGATTTTTCAAAAATCTTGTTCAAATAAAGTCAGTAGACAGTATGTGGTCAGGCTATTTAATGGTTATGGGCGTGGTAACCTTAAATTAATTCGTGATTTCTATTTTAATTTTATATGTCTCGTGTTTCATTCTCTAATTGGTAGTTATCCTTGTTGAATCTTAATGTTTTGAGGCCAAATGCCTGATTGCAGACTTACCTCAACTGGGTTATGCAACTGACCCTAAGGTTTTCAACATAGCTATCCACCTGGAGAGTAATCATAATTTAAGAAGTATTTCCTGAGTTGTAGTTTAGAATAATGATATAAAAGTTGTAAATTACGGTAATTTTTTGTATGGTTTAATGAAATTTACCTTATGCTATGATTTTTTTTTTAATAGTTTAAACTTTTATTATAAATCTAACTCTGTGTGTTAATTTTAATCAAAATTTAATTTTAAAAGAAAATATAGTTTCATTAAAACACCACAATCACTCGATCTTGTTTTTCATATAGCCTAAAAGTTCAGTTCTATGTTATTTGAAAATAATTGTTTGGCACACATACTATGCGAAGAAGTTGTTCCTGGACATTGTTTAAATTATTAACTAGGAACATAATAATTTTTCCTTTTATTTTATTTCTATTCTCAAAGATATTTTTTTTTCAGGAATTACAGGCGTGTTCCACACCAAGAAGCCGAATTTTCATCCCAAAGCATTATGAAGGCAATGGAAAAGTTTGTCCAAGCTGTTCAAGAAATGGATGAAACAATTTTAGTGCCTTCTAGACTTATGGACCTAGAAGTTGGAGATTCAGAGGATACAGCAAGCCTCAAGTCTCAGTCAAAAAAAGGTTCAGAAAGGGATAATTTAAGCTCAACAGATCTGTTTCGTTTGTACAACATGGTGAATTGCGTTAAGAACGAATTATTGTGGGGTAACAACAAAGGCAGTCCCGATGACGATGAGATGACGATATCATCCACTGCAGCCACCCCTAAAACCCATGTGAGGCGGCCGTCAATAGCTTCACTCTCTTCCTCTCAATCCCTGAGCGATACCGACTCTGAAACAGGGAATGAGAACGACTCAGGAATCGAAGGAGAATCTGAAGCAAAACCAGACTACATAAATAAGATGGAAGAGAGCTTCAGGCGACACCTTTATGGTCTCCATAGGTCACTCAACCACATGTCAGCCGCTGCTAACTACCTTACAAAACGTTATCAGAGTGATATAGGTGCGTCTGTTTGATAACTAACATTGTTAAATGCTCAGAATCGTCTGTGCAGTGACTCCCAGTGTTGATCCATGTTTAGTTTGAATTTGAAATTCACAAGCTTGTGTGAGTGATATTTATAATTGATTATAAATATATTTCGTTTATTGAATTATTGTGATATATTTGCATAATGTTAACATTCTCAGTGGAGGTAAAATATTAAAATGCAGTATGTCTTTCCTTTTGACACTAGAGGCATCATGGGGTGCAGTCTTTTCTTAAAAGGTTTTACATATCATACCTTATGTTTGTTACTTCTAGTACAAAAATGTTAGAAGAATGCTCATATATTTATATTACGATTGGATTATATTGCCTGGTTAGTGTAACGAATCATGTATATTATTCCTATCTACAGTAACCTAGTCATAGTAAGCAATAGTCTTCTTTTACATTTTGTAATCTTAATTTTATTGCTTAAATTATATATTATATATACCTGAAAGGCAAAAGTATCGTTGAACTGCTATTTTATTTATTTATTTTTGTTTCTTTTTATTGTCCCTTTGTAAACTGAATCGTTCATCTCTGTATAAATTTAACTTTTATTGAAACCCTCTTCTTTCAGTGCAATATTATTATACAAAACGTTATGTATTTTAATTTATTTACTGAATATGTATGTTTTTTTTTTCACTACTTGTGTGTAGGAAAGAATAATTTAATTTTAAAATTATGGTAGGAGAGATAGTTTAAGATGTCTCTACGACATGTTTACTATTAGATTTTTTTTTGTGTTCTTTTTTAGTTTATGTGGCTGAGAGGAATTTAATTCAGTTTACCCATTGTTCAGAATGCCAAATAAATTCTATTTTGTATTAAAAGAATACAAGTTTTCTCATTTTTTGACCTATACTTCCTCTAATTTGAAAATACCTTTAAACTGTTACAGAACTAAATTAATTTTATTATAATTCTAATTTCTTGCTGTTTGGTAAATTGTATGCTATACTTATTTTTAACTTTTATTTGAAACTTGAAACAGTTTGGTTTCACTATTAAGAATTAAAAATTTAAATGTTTTGGAATTTTTTTTAAATTTGAGGTTTATTATCTGTGGTCTGTGATATCATATTAAAATTCCTTTTTAATTTATGATCAGATGAAGATCACAATTAGTTTGTTTCATGAATATTGTTTGTTGTTTAAGCATTATATTCTTTTTTTTTTTAAAGGTGTTTCAAGTTTGTTTTTATTTTCATTTAAATTCATATAATGACTACGTTATTTATTTGAGAAACTGACATGGGTTGTCATTAAAAATATAATCGATTCGTTCATTATATTTTGTTAATTGAAAACAAGATCATATATTTTATAATTTATGATATATTTATCAAAATGAAAATCAAGATGGCTATTTCTATCATGATTTTTTTAATTTTACTATAAACATTTAATGGAGAATTTACTTGGATTTTTGGGATCCCACTTCAAATAGTATTCAGGGGAGTCAAGAATTACTCATCATTTCTGTGGAATTCTAAAATGAACATTGGCCAAGATGCCAATTATGTAATCCAGATAATTGCGAAATTTAATATTCCTTATATTTTATTTATTTGAATGTAAATTTTATTTTACTACTAATGATTTTTTTTCTAAAGTAAAGATATATTGAGTTTTCCTCACCTATATATTTTTCTAAAGCCTTGAAATTAATATTTTATTGTTAATTCCTTTCTTGTTTATTTCACTTTGATTGTTTCTTTGTAACAGTGAATACATTTTTTCAAGTTCACTGTTTTCTTTTGTGAATAAGTATTTTAAATGCAAATAATTAGAAATTTGGTAGTCAACATGATTTTTGTTAAGTACTTTTTGTTCAAAAAAATGATAAATTCAGACCAGTTCTTTAAACATAAATTGTATAACTCAACTTCAATAAATAAGTCATTATAATCAATTCTATCATTTTTAATATTTAGAAAGATTTAATTCATTCTACCTAATTAATTATCTGTAGAACTTTGTTATATGATATAAGACAGATTATGAACATTGTTATAGGAATTTTAATCAGATTAGTAATTTGAATCTGTTCAGAAAATTCAAACTGTTTATTAGGTTTAAATAATATATTAATAAAAATTAATAATTTAATTTAGGTGTTTAACTTATGAGCTAACATTATAAATAAGATTATACTTTACTTTTTAGTGATTATAACATTCTTATACAAAAGAATTTATTCCCTGTCACTTGAAAGTGATTTTTCAAAAAGAATTTCGAGGTTTATTTAGTATTCAAGTTGATAAGAAGTGAGGTCACTATGTCATTCGTGAGATGTACTGCTCGCGGAATTTAACCTGAGATCTCTCGTTCACAGTTCAATTATTCTGTTTATTTCGATATTTTATAGATCGACAAAGAAATGTTTTTTTTTTTAATTATGGTCATGTATGTATAAGATTACAAAAATTTTTTACAACATATCTTTGGTACGTGTTGAAACAATTAACTCAAGTTCAAATGAATTATAATTTTTAATAAGAATTAAATATAAATCGATTAAACTATGGAAACCTCAAACTTGGTGTTTGTTTTTGGTAATCGGCCAAAATAAAAATACTCTAATGCTCTGTTATTCTTATTTTTACTTTCACTTACGTATATATGAAATAATATAATATTAATTTCAAGAATCATGCTAAAGTTCGAATTCAGTGAGTCCAAATAACAAATACAATCTGTGTGGTATTTAATATTAGGTAGGTCTTATTCTCATCGATTTAGTTTGACAGGTCTTTTATGATGAATCGTTAACAAATACAGTACATCTAATTTTGTTTATTTGAAATAAATAACTAGTTCCCATTGTTAGAAATAACAAAAAATACATAAATACACATACTAAAAAATTAGATAAATAAAAAATAAATAATAGAAACGAGTTCAAATAGAAAAAGCCAATTGTTTTTAAATTGTCAAATTTTATATTATTTATTTCGAAGATGGGTTTTTTTATATCAAATTATAAATTGTAATTAAATTATTTTTTATTACAGTTATAAATTGTAATGATTAATAAATTCTAGATGATAATGATGCATTTCTATATTTTTAGTGATCACCGTGTAATATTTTATTTTACATATAATACATGTAAGTTGCAGTTTTACAATTTGAGCAACGGGTAGTACAATTAAATGAACAGTTTTATAATTTTTAAAATGGTTGTTGGTCCCCCTGGTAACCATAAGTGAAATATTTTTAATTGAATAGTGAGTGATACAAATTTAACTCAGAATGGACTATTTAAAGAAGAAAATACCAAGAATGACTCATCTACACCGCGCAAGTCATTGCTATTTCCACTACAACTTGCCAATTAAAATTCTTGGAAAAGCGATGCTCTCTATACTTCGTCATTATTTAAAATAATTATTATTATTTCATTGTTTAAAAATAATAATTTAGAGGAATATTTGATGATTAACTACGGGATTAATAAAAAAATAGTTATTTTAATTTAAACGCGAAACATATTTGTTGATAATTACTTAAAATTTTATCACTTTATTTTGATAATTTTCTGTCCATAAATGCATTTTTATTTTTGTAATTATTTATTTAGCAAAACACGACAATACCCGAGTATACAACATATCGCTGGTTTGCTTTTATTGAAGCACGTCTGATATAAGAATATTTTTATAAGTTTGGCGAATTCCATAGACAGTACTGTAGACTGTGGTGGTTACTTTTTGTGGCTGCTAGCTTTGAGGAAGTCGATAAAAAGACAATGGCTAATAGCTCTAGAAAAAGTCCATTTCGAAAAATATAAATTTTGTCAGATGTATTATTCAACAAAACTGCCAATAAAATGATGTAGCGGAACTGGAACTCATAAATAAAAAAATATATATAAATAAGTAACTTTATGTAAAAAAAATCTAATTCGCGAATAATAAACTTTAAAACATAAAAATAATTTAAATATTTATAGAAGTTATTTAAAGCATTAATGAAAAATCATTCTTAAAACACGCATACAATTAATTTAAAACTAATCATTTAAGAAACATTAATGAAATATATAGTGTTTATTTTTATTACATAAATATTTAAAACACTCGATAACATAACATAAGGATTGGCCGAAACGTCGGACTTATAAGAAAAATAAAATGTTTTGAGACAAAAATGGATAAAAATTGAATTATTTATTTAAACAGAATTAACCAGTCTCAAGAAAGTTAAAGATTATAAATACTATAATTTTTATTTTTTGTTTATAATTATATAATGATTCAAAAACACATAACAATCAACAGTGTTTGTTTTCGTTTGAGTTGTATTAATATGAGAATAATAGGAATGATTATTTTGAGCAAAAGGAACATCAAAGGTCTTGGAATGTCTCATTATGAAATAGGATACTAAAATTAATGGATATTAAAAGTTAACAATTGTTCAGTAAATCAACAATTTCTGTTTGTATATCTGGTCCACTGTATTGTGCATACTCTCTGAGCTTAAATAGAATTGGGTTTGATTTTTTCAAATACACCTGTGATGATCAACAATACGAACGCAAGCGTTAGGACAGCGATTATTGGGGGAGTATCTAAAATATCAATCAATTTTTTCCCTCAACTTTGCTCTTTTCTTAAACATTTTTGGGAAACTGACATCTCAAATTAGCGATTATAAACAATTTTGAAAGCTAATTAACTCTTAAAGTTGTTTTACTACAATTTTCAAAGGTTCTCAAAAATTTCGGAACTTTTCCCGGTTTTAAAATGAACTGCTACCGCTACGATATCCAAAGTGATCGATCTTCTATTTATAAGAAAACCTTTTTATTTAATTATTATTATTTATCAACGTTAGAGGACGCCGCTGCCTGTCCTTGTCATTCTTGACATAGTTCTGAATCAGCTAGTTGGGCTGGAAGTGAGTCAGTTAATCTTTACGCACGTTTTTTTTAGGTTAACAAATATTAAGTGAAGTTGTAAAAGGTGTAAGTGTATACAGATGACTACTCGTAAGTATGTATGTACAAACATGCAAAGTAACCAAAAATATAATCCTTTCTTTATTTTTATTATAATTATTATATTTTTTCAAATTTTTTTTGAGGCGACATCAAATTAAAAAAGAAAAAATGCATCTAGTATTTTTAGATTAGTTAACAATTTAAATATATGCGAAATCATCACGGATCATTTTTAAACAAAAGTTAGTATAAAGGAAAAAAAGTTTTGTAATTTTCTAAATATCATAAAAATTACTACCCCTACGAAGATAAACGTTATAAACTATTATATAGTATGTTAACTTACGTTAATATACTACTTACGTTAATTTGATTGCTGGCAGACATCTGTCCGGTGGTTCCTGAGATATAGGTTTTCATAAATAAAAACTTTTATCCGAACCACTACAAATCATCATCTTGTTAATTTATTTTGGCGAATATAACAAAAACTACTTCTCCTACGAAGATAAACATTATGAACTACTTTATAGCACATTAAACTAGATTTAATTTGAGTGCTAATAGACATCTGTACGTCTCTTGGCTCCTGAGATATAGATTCCCACAATAAATTCAGTAACTACTGATTTTCAGTATATTTTTTATGAAATGTTGTTTTTTAAAAAAGCATATTTCGGAAACTATTAAACGTAAATAGTCCTTTTAGAGCTCATTTTTTAGAAAATGTATTCTACTTTAAATGATGTATTATGTTTTTTCAGTTTTTGTAGGTAATTTCAAATATATGAAGTTCCGAATCACAAATTATTATTTTGAAACAACGACTATTTTATGTTTCCCTTAACTATACTTGGCAAACTCATCAATTTTGACAAGTAATTATACTTAATTTTCGTTAAAATAATAAAAAATTGGGGTGCAATAACTGACTTTTTATTCCATAATTTCCGTTGAAAACTCAGATCCCAAACTTTACAGGTTCGCAAACCTCTCCTTAATACATATTTCATATGTAGGTAACAAAATTAATTTACTTTGTTCTTGAATTAAGCTTATGTGATATTCCTTGCTAACATTGAAGTTATATAATACAACAAGGATTACATAATTTTTCCTTAATTTATTTAATAATCATTTTATTTTAATTAAAACAACCTCATTAATAAAATTAACATTGTTATGGACGTTTGATTAAACAAAAATTATAAAACCTTATTGTTGATCTTATGCTGCGGTGATGAAGCCAGACAGAACAAGTAATAAACTGGAATATTTTACCCACTTATGAGTAGTGATTAATTTCTGAATCTACAAGCGGAGAACTCGGTTGAAATGGGTTAAACCTAAAAATAAAAAAAAATTAAATCAAATTTTTTTCTTCTAGATTTTTACATTACCAAAATATCCCTTAATACCACCATAGAACATTAGAAGACTTATTCAAGCGGTTTTAGGAAAAGTTTTCATCCATTCATCATTGTGAGACAAGCTGAATTCAGCCCTGGAAAGTGGGGCGAAACGTATGTTCATTCCATGGCAGTATCAAGCTGAGTGATTGTGGTTGCTTTTAGGCTGTGTAAGGTGATCTTTATTATTTTATGTCATTTTATCGCAGATGACTTAAGATATTATTGGAATTCTCGTTTTCCTCTCAATCTGGTAATTAAAAGGTGGTTTTTATATCATTTCACCCAATACACTCACTCAAATACAAAAATATTATGTACGTATAGATGTTTACGTTTTGAGTTCATAGAGTTTTTTTTTACTTATGAAAAATATCTTTCTTATAATGTCAAGAAAAAATATCCTAAAAGTCAAATATCACCTGTCGTAGGTAAAAAAATAATTCCTTAAATAAAGTTTTAACAAGAAAAATATAAGCTTTATCTAAATATATGCTTATCTTCCCACTTTGTTTTGGTTGTTTATCGGTCGCCACCTGTCAATGGTGGGCTTAGGACTACAAATTCCAGTTTTTTCATCATCTTCACGGTTTAACTTCTTTTTTTTTAATCCCCCCTATGGAAATTCCTCTGTCTTGGAGGAAACCCCGTCGGGACATTCTGGTCTTTGGAATATCGTTTTAAAGTTCGCGTCCTTGGGATGAACCCGGATTTTATGAATCGGATGAATTCCAGAGCAGAGTGAAATTCACTGATTGAGAAAATTATCATTAATTAAATAAATATGATAATTTAACTTTACTTAAACAAACTGAAGTCTCTTACCGTCCCAATGGTAATTTTCTACTGCTATAAAAAGTAATTGTCAATTAGTGAGGAAACATGATAAAACATTCGTATAATTAAGTGCTTCCTTTTAGTACATTAGGAATCATAATTTTTTATGGTTATTGGTCTATTATTGCTACTGGTCATTCGCATTTTTGTGTTGCATAACAGCTGTTGGTAGTCAATGGAAAAAATCTGACGCAGCGCACGCATCGCGCAATTTTCAATAAGCTTCCTACTCACGTCACCAAATTTTGAGTAGATTGGTGGATTCGTGTTCAATTTTTGGTTATTATTGTGATAAAAAAAAATAAGACCAGAGAAGGCAAAAATTTGATAAAACAATATTTTTATTTATTTCTTGCTATAAAAAAATCATATTTTAAGATTCTTGAGGCAGGTATAACGAATTTTACCTTTTTTTTCCTGCCGAGAATACAAAAGATAACGATGTTGTTTACACCTGTATGCAATCCGCAAAGACTGGGTGGTCGTGTTTTTTTCCGATTTGAACTCTTGTATTATTTTTCTTTTTTAGTTATTCATCAATTTCATAAATATTTCGCATTTATTTTTTATTTGTAACTTCCACCAATAAGAAAAGGTTTTTTGTTTTAAATAAATAAAATTAAAGGTTCTTTAGAGAAAGATTTTATTAAAAATCCGCATCTGAGCCCTGTCAAACTGTTTCAATGAGGATAAGATCTATTTAATTTTAAAGAACATTAAATTTTACTTAGACAAACCGAGTTTAATCAAAGTAGTAAGAGTAATTTTTGAGAAAATCAGTAAAAATTAGATAAATTGATTCTATAAAGTGCCTCTTATGTTCGGTCGATTTTATTTTAAAAAGTTACCGTCCGACCTATCTGTGTGTCGTAGGCAGAGTTCAAAAAACAATTAGGTGTGCAAAACTGAAATTTAATATTTCAGGCAGGGACATGCAAAGTAAAAAAAAAACAATGTCTACTTTTCGAATCTTTTTTTTTTTTTTTTTAATAATTTATTTATTGATATTTACAACTGTATACACATATATACAACAAGTAAATTTGCTGTAGGTGACATAGTGACATGATAAAAACATGTG
>NW_027109491.1:528963-539521 GCF_000696795.3 Halyomorpha halys
ACTGACAGGGCTTAAATGCGGATTTTTCCAAAAATCTACTTCTAAAGTCCCTTAAATTTTGTTTATTTGAAAAAAAAAAGTGCTCAATGTTAGCTATATTAAACAATGGACATATACGAAATATTAAACAATTTTATGATTAACTGAAGCACAAAAAAGGAATAATAGAGGCGAGTTTGAGTTTTTGGACTTAAGTGTTAAGTTATGTGATGCGCACACCACACCAGTTTTATTAGTTACAATTAGAAAACGACACATATATTTTTGTTTTATATTGTCCTTAATATGAAGATCAGGAAATTTGGTGCTAACCCCAGGATACGTATTAATGAACCGGTGTGGTTTAAATACCTACTTAAGAGACTATATATGAGATATTGGGTCATGAAACATGGTAACTGAAAAAATGATAACATTCATAATGTTCAAATATTTGTTGATTACAATGTTATATCTTAAACTATGAGTTTATGAATCATCATTTTATGCCAGAGTTATACCATTACAAATCCTAATTTTCTAAGAATCCTCTAAAACATCTGTGAAATGTTTAAGCCATAAAGAATTTAGTGAGGTCAAAAATACAAGTCACAATTATATCTAGTCATCTACCATGTTTTACGTCCTCATATACACCTCCTAATTATATGTCAAAATTGAAAGTAACTACTACTAAAAATAATGTTGTATTTTTCGATATATTGTAATATATATAATATTGTTGATTGTTTAATTTAAAAACACTGTCCAAATTTGCACAAGGTTTATGCAAAATTTCTACATGGAGACACCGGTAAGGACCTGGTTATCTTTAAAACACAATACTTGTAAAATTATAAATTGTACCGTAATTTGAAAATTAATTTTCCACTCGAGTTTATATAGAACAATACCTATTGCAAGTTTTTTAATTGAAAAAAAGCAAAAAAAAAAAAAATTAACTGGCTTATCTCTCTCACTTTCTCTTGTGAAGATTGATGTCAGTAAATAATAATGGATGTGTATTTTTAAGATCCGTTTTCTTGTTTTATCTTGACTTTTTTACTGCTATCGTAGTAAAACTTTCTTTGAAATAATCTTAGTTCTATTGTTTCTTGAATAAGTTTCTCATGATTAAATCATTATCTTTGTGCCTTAGGACTGTAAAACCACTCTCGTATTTTAATTACGTTTCGACTAAAGCTGTAGGCTGCATCTGGACAAACATAAGAAAAAAATGTATTGCATACCTAAAACTCAGCCAATAAATCATACATCTGAAAATAATTTTAAAAATTAGTTTTAGCAAGGTTACGACAGAACCATATACCTGGTAGTCATAAAACTGTTACCAATCAGCTATATATGAGTTTAAATAAGTAACGATCTAGCTGTTTTTCTTATCTTCTGAATATTTAGTTATTTTCTTTTTTCTTCCTTTCCAAAATATTGATATAGTACATTGTGACATAAATACAGAAGAGTCAGCAAGTGGTTCTCTGAAATATTTTATTGTAAAAAAATATCAACAAAGTAAATTTATCTATTTTAGACAAAGGAAGCCAGAGATATTCCATATTATTCTTATAATAGGAGGTACCCTGAAAACAGAGGACTCCGAAACGTCGGTGTTGTATTAATATTTTTTAAAATAAAGAAACATTTTGGAAAGGAGAAAGAAAGAAAATCACTAAATATGTATATGATATAAATTCAACCTTTTCGGGGTAAGATTGGTAATTTTTTTTTTTTGGTAATATTTTTTATTGATTTTTCGCATGTAAATCTGAAACTGTGTATTATAGAAAAAAAAAGTTTTGGTATAATAATAAGGTATAAAAAGTATTTTATGTATTATATTTTGCGTCGAATCAGTACCATAGAGCTCTCTAGAGGTTTCTAGGGCTCCCCAATTGCTGGTCTGAATTCCATTTGTACCAAGAGGTGGTTTATGACCATAACACTTGACGCAACTATTACGTAATGGAACTTCTTCAAACCCAAATTTATTATAAATATAATATTTGTTAAATTAGAATTTGATAACCGTTATAAAAAACCAAGAAACGCGTGTCCGTGCTAAGTTTAGGCTTGATATGTGAGTACTTCATCCCAATTTTTGAAAATTTGAAACAACTTTTCTTTTCTTTTTCAGGGGTTATTCGACCGATTAGTCATAGATATCATTCCTCACATAATTTGATTATCCGTTTTTATCTTACGTTTTTCTTTATGAGTACATTATGTTTTGAAATGTACTATGTAAATTTAGATAAGGGGAAATTAAAGGTAATTTTTTTCAATTGCCCTCTTATCGGCATTCCTTTTGAACAGGTAGTTACACGTCTTGGCACAGACTGGCAGGTAAAACGGCGGTACCTAGACAATAAACTGTATTAGACATAATAAAAAGGAACCGACTGTGGATCACAGGAGGTCCTACTCCCCTTGGTATCAATGTATGGAGTGGAGCTTGGATTGGGAAGGATTGGAAGGACACACCCTCAGGAAAAGACAGAGACAGGCAGAGAGAGAGAGAGAGAGAGACAGAAGAGAGAGGAGCAGTCATAAAGCGTGTCAGGTCGAAGCACAGGCAGTACATAGGTCCAGAGAGAGATAAAGTGACGTCAGACAACAAGAAAAAGGCACTCAAGGCAGAGAAGGAAGGTCCACCGACACGGACCCCAAAGAGGTGACGAGCTGCAAGACACATTGAGATGAGTAAGACCTTTCAGTTTGTATTTTGAATGGCAATTGAAATCAAAATTGAGTAAAATTAGAGTCAATATGAATATAAAAGATCTAAGCTGGTGTTAACGCCATAATATAATTACCTTGCAAATAATTGTAAATAGTATTTGAGTTTTATTAGTGTTTAATTTAGTTACATATATTTTTATTTGTATTGTTTTATTTAGATTTAGTTATTTGAAAAGAAAAATGTGTAATTATATTTGTGTGTTATAATGAGTAATAGAGACAGTTGCTAAGGGCTGATGATTGTTGCGAAGAGGCGTCCCAGGCAATGGACCGACCATCTTAGTTTTTTAGAGCAGTTCCGACTAATTAGTGGCTCTGGTAGCGTCATTAGCAGTCCTGTCTGCGTTTGGTTGATATTATTTTATTTGACATTTTTTGAGTGTACTCGTCGTCATAACAGTTCGGAACCAGACCACTTCTGTGTTACGATTTTAATATGAGTTCCAATTAATTAAGTAATTAGTGACCAACCCCTGAACCCAAGGAACGTGTGTAACCAGCCCTGTCTGCGTTCATTTTGTCGGCTCGCCTAATACAATACGACTGTTAAATATTCGGACCATCAATGAGCCACTACACCAACTCTGGACCATTGCAGCGGTTTATTTAGCAACAAGAGCTGCGACCTATCTCGGCAGCACTCTTCCTCGGACCTATCGGAGTGGAGCAACCTTTCGTCATGCAGTTTTTATTTTATATATTTATTTCTTTTTTTTGTTTAAATTAGTTTTATTGTAATTTTCATAACTTTTCGAACTATTTTATTTTTATCTGAAAGGCCTTTTTATTTTTAATTATATTCATTATTAGTATATTTTGTTTATGTTAGTTTTTAGTTTTTAAAATGTTTAAATTGAACCAAATAAATGTTTAATCCGAGCCACTTTGTTTTTTGTTCATTTTTAAGCCTTCCAACAAAAAGACGTAGTCGATTTGAGGTGGCTTTAACAGCTGGTATTTTCAATACATAGCATCGTAATTAAACTTAATTAAATATATCTACCATGCTCTCTCATAGATTATTATAGCTCAAATTGTATATAGTAGTAAACATAAACTAATGCTAACCAGACTTCACTTTATTATTCCTTATACCTCCATTCTTTATTCCTGCCACCTGATAATATAGTAAATTGATAAACACGATACCGTTGGAGAAGAACTCCAATAATTAATTACAAATAATTACATCTACCATGCTATAACAAAGGGGTCTATGGTATCTAGTACTGAATTACGTATTTGCATACATTTTATGTCGGTTGGAACCCCCGGTCAGCCTTAGAGCGGTTTGAATAGAAAAAAAAATCCGATTCATTAGTTAATTAAATTAATTAGGTTACTACTAAGACCGCCAGAAATACGTTTCTATCTTAAATGTAGTAGAAACTAATTTTTAAAATTATTTCTAGATCTATGTTTTATGAGCCGAATTTTATCCAACACTGCAATGCTGACAGTTGTCTAGATTTAATATTTTTAATATTTATTACTTTTTTTGTCTCTATTATCTATCTTTATTTATTTATTATTGTTTTTATCAATTATTTTTATCTAGTATACTTTATTTTTAATATTTACTTTTTTAAATTTTATATTAATCTATATTTGAGTGTATGTATTTAGAGATATCCCTACGGATAATCGTTGAGTCAAAAAAAAAATTAGTTGAATAGTACTTATAAAATATGATAGATTTTTATGCGTATATATTGTTATTTATTTAAATGTTTTACTATTTATATTTTGTAGTTTAATTTTATTCTATGTTTGTTAAATAGAAAAAAAAGAAGATGTATTGGGTTAAAGGAAAACTTATAGTTAAATATGCATTAAATAGTTAGATATAAATTAAATAATGAAAAAAAAAATTAAGAGTAATAAGGATTAAAAAAAAAGATTTAAAAAAATTAAATATAGAAAGAAAAAAGTAAAAGCACAAAAATGAGAGAACAAAAACTAAAAAAAAAAAATCATATAAATGCACTATGCTTATACTATATTATTATTATAAAAATAAAAAAATTGTATGACTAGTTATAAGTATACTGTGTATTTAGCAACCCAATACAATTAGCCATAAAATTTTTTAAAATGTTTTCCCTTTTCATTTTAATCCCTTTTTTACCTTGGTGAAGACATGTGGTATTAATGGTAAATAAATTTTTCTCTACACTATGTCCTTAACTATAAACTCCCCCGACGACCTGCTCCTTAAAAGCTATTATTTCGTGTTGAAAAAAAACAAAACAGCGAGGTGTAAGAAATGACAATTTTCTTTTCACAATAGGGCCATAAAAAAATCAATTTACAGTGATTTTTTTTGTTTTATGAAATATACGTGCTTCTCATAATTTGTAGAGAATTGGATTTTATATTTTTTTTTCGACAGTAATAAAGTATTATTGCTCAAGCCGGATTAAATTGTTCTATTGTTAGAAATAACATTAGAATAGAACCGAAATAAATCATTTCAGGCTATATTTGAACTTCGCGATTTGACACTTCGAGGGACTGATGTTAGTACAACAGCCCACGAGGAGATAAAAGACAGTTATTTCACCCCAAAATTTTGATTACTTTAATGAAAACTATGTATAATTACTAGATAAAATTCACGAGTCTGCAGTAGAGGGAATACAAATGGAGGCTGTTTCAAAACGTTTAAAATAAATAATTTTTTATTCGGAGATCTATATCTTTAAAACTACCAACAACGATAGGAAATCTAAGAGAACATGATTTGAAGTAGAGTAAATTTTCTAAAATGTAAGCCCTAATAGACCTATTTACGTTCAATAGTTCTCTAGATATAGCTTTTTAAAAAGCAAAATTTCATAAAAATGTTGTTTGGAACGTACAGAAAGATCATTAGTTAGTGAATTTATTTTGAATAAATTTATATCTCAAAAACCATTTGACGTACAGATGTCTATTAGGGTCACTTATTAGATAGTGAATGTTAATAGCATTCAAATTAAAGCTATTTTAATGGGCTATAAAGTAGTCCATGGGGTTTATTTTCGTAGGAGTAGTAGTTTTTATGATATTTGCTAAAATAAATTGATGTTTAGGTGTTTGGACAAATTTTCATGTGCCAAATTTATATTCATATGGGAATATCATAAAAACTATTACACTTGCGAATATAAGTGTCATAAACAACTTTATAATAAGTTAAATGGCCTTTATTTTGAGTGCTGGCAGACATATGTGCGTCTTAGGGTCTAGAGATATATTTTTTCAAAGATCAAACATTTTATACAAAGAACTACAAATTTACATTTTGTCAAATATCATACTATATAAAACTACTACTTCTACAAAAATAAACGTTATTAACTATTTTATAGTAAATTTAACTAGCTTTAATTTGATTGCAGACAGACATCTGTACGTGCTATGGTTTCTGAAATAAAGTTTTTCAAAAATCAAACTTATTTCCCGAACAACTATAAATCAATTTATTTCAGCAAATATCATGAAAGCTACTATTCCTACGAAGGTAAAGGTCATAAAATACCTTATAGTACATTAAACTAGGTTTAGTTTGAATGCTAATACTACTAATAATCGGTACGTTTAATGGGTTTTGAGATTTCTAAAAATAAATTCACCAACTACTGATCTTTCATTACATTTTTTATGAAATGTTGCTTTTTAAAAGTTTATATCTCGAGATCTATTGGACGTAAATAGCTCTATTAGGGCTAATATTTCAGCAAATTTACTCTTCCTTAAATAATATTGTTTTAGATTTTCTAGTGTTGTTTGTAGTTTTTAAGATAGAGTTCCGAATGAAAAATTAATGTTTTTTAACTTTTTCAAACATCCGTCATTCTTTATTCCCCCTACCTATACTTGGCAGACTCAGTGATTTTGACAAGTAATTATACATAGTTTTCATTAAACTAATCCAAAACTAAAAAAATCTAATATATATTGGGCAGCGAGACGTCGAATGGTCGAAAGACTTGGCCGACCACTTCGGCATAAAAAAAAAATATAGTTGAAACATGTGTTAGTAAAATGTTCTGCACTACTATGTTGAATTTGATCGTTTCAAAATATAAGGAAGACAAAAAAAAGTTTTTTTTTTTATATCTAGTTCGAAACGGGTCAGCTACTAATTGTGTCATTTAATGGTCTGTTAAATTTTCAGTAAGCTATTATCTGTTGATAAATATAATTGATTTATAAAAATATAATTAGTCTGGTCAAAGAGCAATCTGACATGTTAAACTACATAAAATAACCTTTAGATAAAATTGTTTTTTCATATTTATTTATTTAAATATATAATCAAATATAATGTGTTTGTTGTTGAAAATTCATATTTTACTGAAGAGGAGAATTTATTATCTAATTACTTTCTTGTTATAGTGTTTTTATTAACTTTAGTTATATACTTGCTTTAGCCCTGACGAAATCTGGCTGAAACTTCTAAACTAATAAAATAAATTTTCTTATTCGTGTTCACAACTGTCCGCACCTCCGGCCATCTTTTCTTTATAAATTTAAATCTATTTATGCTTGTTTCGAATTATCATAAATTTTTCAAAGTGATACAGTACAAGTATCAAAAAAATGTTAACTAAATCATTCCAGCTTTTTACTTTTTATACTTTATATCACTTCTTTAGAGAAGCAATGGCCTGTATAAAATTTTTCTTGGAATAAGTTAATAAATCTAAAATTTATAAAATGGGAATTTAATAGGACAATATACATATATATTAATAATAATAATAATAATAATAACAATATTTTTTATTTATTCTGGGATTGATCCCTTCAGAATAATATACATGCGTCAATAATAGGCTTTAGAGCCTTAGAGTGAAATACAAAATAAAAATGAAATTATAAAACGTCATAAAATATAATAAAAATGGAATTATAAAACGTCACAAAATATAATAAAAATGAAATTATAAACGTCCTAAAATATAATAAAATAATGAATTTGAAAAGATAAAAATGAACCACAATAATTAACAGAATATATAAAATAAGAATAAAACAAATAAAGTAAAACCATATGTCATATCATAAAATATGAGAGACCAACATTCTGATAATAAATGATAGAAAACAAAAATGATAAAAATCAAATATAATTAAAATAGAAAGGTACAATTTCTGCTAATATACATATTAACAAGAATAAACGAAAATCTGAAACATTAAGTACAGAAAATATATAAACCTTGTTTGAAACTTTCAATTGTTATTCTTCCGGAATTGAGTGGACAGAAGGTGGTCGAAGTTTATAGTACATTAAACTAGCTTTAATTAGAGCACTAATAGACATCTTTATATAGAATGATTTTGGAGATATAGTTTTTCAAAATAAATTCATGGACTACTAATCTTTCAATATATTTTTATGAAATGTTGCTTTTTAAAAAGCTATATCTCGGAAAGTACTAAACGTAAATAAGGCTCAGATTTTAGTAAATTTACTCTATTTAAAATTATGTAAATCTCTATCTGTAAATGTGAATATCTTAGATTTTCTAGTGTTTTTAATAGTTTTAATGATAAATCGCTTCGAATGAAAAATTAATTTTTTTTTTAACGTTTTGAAACAGTCGCTATTTTTTATTCCCCTTACCTATACTTGGCACATTCATAAATTTTGACTAGTAACTTTACATAATTTTCATTATTGTAATAAAAAATTGGTGTGAAATAACTGCCTTTTTTTTTCCGGCTCATACACTATAAGGTGCTAGGTAATTTTTCCACTTAAGATGACATCTTCGCCCAAGTCACCCTGATGGTCTGTAATTCTGGTTGAAGAATCAGATCAAATAAATAATTTCTGTTTGTTAGTGTATCTTTGCTGACCGTACCCCGACCATCTTGTTCTCACATCAGTCTGCGGTCAACTATAAACAACTCGTTATGTTCTTCTTACGGTCAACAATAACATCCTCAAAAACAGGTTTGCTTCATTACAAGCTAGAACTTGGATTTACGAATTAATTTATTTATGAATAAGATGATAAATAATTTTTTTTAATATGCTTCTAGGTGATTTCTATGTAACTGAGTGATTTCCATTCATAACAAAAATTTATATCAATAATTATATAATAATAATCAATAAAAATCATAAATCAAGCGCAACATCTGATTCTCAATCTTGGCCACGAGGCGGCCAGACATCCGAAAGGAAACCTTGGTTTCTCCATCAAGCCTGGTAGAAGATCCGCAACAGGTTTTTGACATTTATTCCCCTTTTCTCTTTCATCATTTTAATGGTGTCCATTTGCATCTTTATTAGATCCTTTTTAAATCTCTTATCCCTGCCAATTGTATCTTCTAATTGATGTACTAATTCTGCCGTTCTTCACTTGGTACATGATATTAGTCTTTACATTTCGTCCGCAAGTTCCTGAAGAGTTTACTCATCTCTGAGGAAGTCTCTTTTCATGTGGACAATGTTCATAAATAGTGCAGCAAAAGAAGCACTCTTGATACAGATGAAGTCTGCCCTGATCTTTATATTTTTTCTTAATTACTTTAACGTTAATCCAGTTGTCTCTTATAATATTATTTGACACATTCATGCCTATTGACTTATTTATTTGAACTCCTTAGTGTGTTCTTGGTAATCAATAATTAATCGCAATTTCTTGTACACCTTTCATCATTCGTTTCTACATTCTACCCATTCGTTAGAGAAAGCAAGGTTAGAAACATGTGGGTTTGGAGTTTACTATGTAAGGATTGATATCTGGTGCGGGCTGAATTGGCAGTATACGGCGGTATGTGACTGATTTTATTTGTAACTAAGTTTGAAACTGTAATTCAGAAGATGGCTACCCGGATCTATATATTTTTGCTTAATAACTACTTAGTAAATTATTCCAGTACTCTCTTATAATGTGATTAAACACAATCATGCCCATTACTTTATCTTTTTAAACTTTTAGAGACGTTTTCTTTGTAATAAATACGTCTTTTGCAACTTCTAATGTCTTTCTTCAGGATCTGTTTAAACTTCCTTAAATTTTGTTTTGTTTTATCTTTCCTACCATTTGAGATTTCTTTTTTCTTTTTCAACTATTTATTAAAACTTCACAATTTATACGAAGAGATGATGTATTCATAGCACGACATCTTGTTTTGTTCCAAATATCCGACTTCAAAACGTACTTTTAGTTGTGAAGATTACTTTAAAGTATTTTCACATTACTTTAAAGGCTTTACATAATATTGCTCTAGTCATTAACATGTTATTTGTATCTGTCCTTTCCTTTTAGTGATAAAAAACTGATAATTATCTTGTAAATAACAGTTATTAAAATGGTTGGCTTTATTGCTGATTATAGAGAAGTTTCCTTCGTTTTAATTAGTTGATAGATTTAATACTTTTAAATTTATTCCCATTTCGCAGTTTTCCTTAAAGATAATTAGTACATTACACCTCCAAGGCGGTGTGATAAATAAATTTTCAAGTTTACACATTCCTCTCGTGATGACCACCCACGTGTTCAAAGGACTGCGAAGTTTCTGATTTCCTTAAAGTGCATTCTTATCCTGAAGATTTTCTCTAAGCTGCCATTTACTGTTGATTTACATAAATTAATCTTTAACATATTTAATGATAAGATATTATCAGTTCAATTATATTTAAATGAGGATATAGCTGATTGGTTTTTTGTTCATTGCCCAATGTGGTACAAGGATTGGTATGCGGGGAGGATAAAGGAACTTATCTATTTTTTTTTTTTTTTTGCCAGGGATATATTTAAGGTATCTGAATGTACTGCGCGGGAGTCTTTTTCGATATAGAGCAGGCTTTTGA